>NW_027362777.1:18702500-18790000 GCF_046119375.1 Phyllobates terribilis
GAAAAACACCCCCATAGCATGATGCTGCCTCCATCATGTTTCACTGTTGGGTTTGTATTGGGCAGGTGATGAGCAGTGCCTGGTTTTCTCCACACATACCGCTTAGAATTATCATCAAAAAATTCTATCTTCGTCTCATCAGACCAGAGAATTTTATTTTTCATAGTCTGGGAGTCCTTCATGTGTTTTTGAGCAAACTCTATGCGGGCTTTCATATGTCTTGCACTCAGGAGAGACTTCCATTGGGCCACTCTGCCATAAAGGCCCGACTGGTGGAGAGCTGCAGTGATAGTTGACTTTGTGGAACTTTCTCCTATCTCCCTACTGCATCTCTGGAGCTCAGCCACAGTGATTTTGGGGTTCTTCTTTACCTCTCTCACCAAGGCTATTCTCCCACAATTGCTCAGTTTGGCTGGACAGCCAGGTCTAGGAAGACTTCTAGTGGTCCCAAACTTCTTCCATTTAAGGATTATGGAGGCCACTGTGCTCTTAGGACCCTTGAGTAATGCATAAATTCTTTTGTAACCTTGGCCAGATCTGTGGCTTGCCACAATTCGGTCTCTGAGCTCCTTGGGCAGTTCCTTTGAGCTCATGATTCTCATTTGGTCTGACATGCACTGTGAGCTGTGGGGTCTTATATAGACAGGTGTGTGCCTTTCCAAATCAAGTCCTATCAGTTTAATTAAACACAGCTGGACTCCAATGAAGGAGTAGAACCATCTCAAGGGGGATCACAAGGAAATGGACAGCATGTGACTTAAATATGAGTGTCTGAGCAAAGGGTCTGAATACTTATGACCATGTGATATTTCAGTTTTTGTTTTTTTAATAAATTTGCAAAAATTTTCTACATTTCTGTTTTAATCACACGCTGATGACCTATCTTATGAAAAGAGTCAAGTCCCAGACAACCGTCTTTTACTCTTTACTGCCATCTTCCCCATGTTTAGGGTGGATAGTGTAGGGCGCCCATTGTTCATACCCAGAATCTATGCCTGTTCCATGTGCAGGAGGTGTGAGTTGTATATATTACACAAAGGCCAACATTGGAGATGAACTCCAATCCTGACCGTTTTAACCCCTGTGATCAATAGTGACTTTATTAGTCAATAAAGACTCATTCAGACGTCCGTGGTAATCAGTCCATGCACGGACTTTCCCGACCCTAACGTGACTGCTTTATATATTTCTATGAAGCTGTAGACACTCCTGACCCGAGGGCATGTCATTCTGTACGGGGAGTTGGGGAGGAGCGTCAAAGTTACTTTGTAACCGCACAGATTTATGTGTCATTTATGTCCATTTTATAGTATTGGGGTAATTCACCTGGGGGGATCTAATAAATTCCAAATCATCAAATATTCTGAATTATTACATGTCCGTCATAAAGTATACAAGCCTCCCTTGGATTGGTATAGAGAGCCCAAAAACAAGCTGCTAATTCAAAATGTTATCAGGGTAATTTCCTAATTTTCTGCTCAGTTTCTTGCTTCTGATCTTGTAAAATTCCCCATTCCATTGCTGATCTGTGCCAGATTATCTGCTTCATTAACCCTCAACTGGTGAGGTGGGGTTTCCTATACCCCAGTGTTTAGAAATCTCTTATTTTTACAGAAAATGCGAAGATCACGTTTGTTTTAATCGTTTTCTTATTGGCGATTGATTGCATATGAGTGTAACACATTTTTGACACCCAGAAATGGATGGAAGCTAGTGAGACACGTATCCTCATACCAGCATTTTTCAATGAATGGCAGCCGAACAAAAATTCCCTGGGGTGTGGCAACCCCCACCTCACCAGTTGAGGGTTAAAGGGATTTTCCTTTAACCCGTTGGTGCAGCTGTTTTTTTATAACTGTGCACTAGTCACCTTCCTTGGGTCCAGCACAGGGTCTCTGCCACTGCTCCCAGTGTCTGTTACTGTCCTTTGGCCTCATGTCGACAGCGCTGCAACCAATAACTGAGATCAGCAGCTTTGCCCGAGTTAACGGCACTACTTGCTCAGAGTCACTGAACTCACTGACTGGCTGCAGCGCTGTCAATGTGACAAATAGCTGACACTCTGCATTAGACCCAGAGAGGGTGAGTAAAGTATTGCTTTAAAAAAGAAAAGAAAATTGTATTAAAAGAACTGTAGTGTAATTCTTTAGCATCTTCTATAAGTGCAGCATAAATGACTCTAATGCTATGTCCGTAAAGGACAGAGGCCCAATCTAATCTATACACACCAGCACACACACAACACAAGGGAGTTTACAAAAATATTCTAATTGCACATTACGGAATAAACTACTTTACATACGTACTTTGTACTGATATAGTCACAATTAGGGTAATATTGCTTGACAACATATTTTAAAATATCTTAAAACAAAAATCAATTTCTGCATATAAATTACAGCCAAAATATGCAACACAAAATAAAAAAATAGATCATGATTTTATTATACTCGTCACAAATATAAGCAATGATGGCATCAATAAATAAACCATAAATAATATATATAAAAAAAACCACACAAAACCCTTTGCAATCAAGGAGAACTCCCAAAAGACCTGCGGCACCACCGTTGGGGTTTGTTCACACACAGCGCTTGTGCAGAATTTTTTTTTTTAAATCTTTGTACCATAAATAGCCACAAAATCTCATTCACATGTTGCATATTTGTTTATTGACCCACGGTGCGTTCTCAATTCAGGAAGAAGCATGCACCTTTTCATGAACCGTGAGCGTCTGTCTGACTCCAGCACACCTCCTCATCAAGACCAATGTGAACAGCGCCGCTCTTGATGACTCTGGCCCCATCTCTTTTAGGATCATGTTGAGACTGGACACAAGTAAGAGCTGCTCTATTTTTTGCCCTCATTCATTTGGAGGATTAGTGTCCCTTTAAGAGGCTTTCCCTTTCATTGTTTTTGGGAGTTCTACTTTTAAAAGGGTTGTCCTGGATTAGAAAATGAAAACTCTATTCCCCACCTTCCCCCGCAGACACGGCCCCATGTCTGTTACTGCGGCTCAGCCCCTACATCGCTGGGCTACCACCCCAGGCACAGATCATGGGAAGAAGACGCTGCTTCTGACTATCACGGACCTCACTTATAAGCTGCATCTTCAGAAGATTTTGGAATCTGCAGTTGGGAGGGACGGTCATTTTATGATGATCTTCCTATTACATCTAGTAGCTTTGTTCTTGTATTGTAGCACTACAAGCGCTTGTAAACTCCTCTATAAAACCAATATGATATTGGTCACAATGAGCAGACAAGTCAAGAAGTGAGAACGATTATTCTGGTAAGATTATCCATGCAATTTACAAAAAAAACTAATAGCAGCTTCAATGAGCATTCAAGATGGCAGCCGTTCACTATGCAGCAGGCGACACGTAAAGGATGGCGGGGGGATACTACACAACATTGACTCTTACCATATTAGTACTAGCCCAGTAATGTGACGCTGAGACCCCACATGTAACTACCTTGCAGCACGAATATAAAAGGATCAGTACGTTTTCTGAAAACCAGTGTCGGAAGCACTTAGAGAGAACCCTATGGCTCTTAGCCCCCAGATAACATGCAAGGATTCAAGTACGCGGGACCCCGCTAATCCGCTGATGGGCAGGATATCTGCAACGTACAGAGCTGGAATTCCTACAGAAATACAAAAGTGACCAGTAAATTCTGGACTATAAATTCTTATTATCTGCTTTTATTTTCGCTTTTCAAAAGTGGTATCTTATTTTTCCACCCCAATGTATTCTCAAAAAAGTGATGGGAAATGCAATGTGTAGGGCCATCCTATAGGGACCACAGCTGATTTTTCAATTTCTTTGGGGTTACTGCTCTACCTCACTTATATAAGTCAATAAGAAAGTCTCTCCCCACTATATTATGGAGACCTACATAAAAGTGCCAAAGCTTTTTGTTTTTTTTTCTTTATTTCCTCCAATATTGTATTCATACAGGAATGCTTCCATTAAAGTTTGCAACATACTGTACTTTTTGGCATCTGTTTGAAGGATGGACCTATTTTGAAGTTCTGAAAAGTCTAATAGATCTGTACCGATACCGATTAATAATTAAAGGGGTTGTCCCGGACTTTAACATTGATGGCCTTTCTTTAAAGAGGTGGTCCACTACATTGTATAATGACCCCATCGATTTACACATGTTAACTAAATAAATGTTTTTGTAAATACCTCCTGCTTCCATATGTACCTGTGGGTGGCGCTATTGCTGACTGCTCAGTCTGCATCACATGACCCCGGCTGCAGGTATTTAAAAGGTGTAATTTGATGGGGGCATTATACAATGTAGTGACCACCTCTTTAAGGTAAGTCATCAATGTTTGATCAATTGGGGTGCTCATTAGCGGAGCTGCACTGCAGAGCTCTGTGGAGGGAATAGTGGCTGCGGCTGCGTACTACACATCTGCCCCCTAATGATTTGAATGGGGGGCCGATATGTAGTACTCCGTCAACAGAGCTCGGCACCTGAGCATTTCTGGCCACCGTTGACACAGGAACAGCTACAGCACGCACTATCAATCAGACATTGATGATCAAGTATAGGCCTTCAATAAAGTCTTGGACAGCCCCTTTAAAGTCTCCAAATGAGATTCTGAAGTTTTGTTTCATTGGCAGTCTATGTGGAAACAGTATAAAGTTACAGAAGATCGGACCGATGGTATACCATAGCACAAAACATTAGTCTTTAAGGGATTATTCAGCCATAGACATTGGCTCATGGTTTTAATCATGTGACGAAAATCACATTGTTTTACTGTAAATTGCTGTGGTCACAGGCCAAACAGTTTATGCTTGCGTCCTTTTTTTCGAAGTTTTCTCGGCCATCTGGCAAGAACCTTACATGTGATAGTCATGCCTAACATAACTAGGAGGTAGGGAATTAATACCCAATGTCAGATCCTGGATGACCACCATTAGTCTACCAGCAACTTACACAGAAGCAAAGCACATTCAGATCTTTCACACAGTGGACCTAAACCCGAAAACCATGTAAGTGTCCATATTTCCAGTTCAGGGCACCTTTGTCAATGACAAACCTTAAATATACAAATATATTGGGACAGGATTCATGCTCCACGGACATGTGGTTTGAAATCATGAAAGGAAACAAAATGCATTATAAGGTTGGCTCTTAAAAAAAGATAACTGTTTCTGAATATTCCCGGAGGCTGCAGACACGCACTTAAGGCGTAGAGCCAATAAACGATGAACGAGCGCTCATAGGAATCATTTCAACATACGATTATTGGCCCATCTAACCAGAACCACAATCGGCAGACAAACTAGGAAAGCACCGTTTCATTGGGTGCGATACATTTTATGCATTCATTAAAATTCTTAACGGCAGCATATTACTCAGTGTAAACAGGAGACGTGCTGCTGATAACATGATACCAGATTATTAGCCATCATTGAGTCCCCGTCATTGTTTCGTCAACCTGTTTATGCACTTTTCCAATTGTCAGTCGTTCAATTGCCTGGATCAGACCAACTATATAGGACATTAGTATCTGGTCTCCGCTGCACAAACTACCACTGATACATGTGAACAAAGTCGATATGTTTTTTTTTCCCCCAGTATATCCCTCCCAGCTTACATCACTCCCTATAAATAAATAGAAGCACTAATATAATAGCAAGTGGTTAATAAGACCTCTAAGCAGTCAGGAACACTGCTTCATCTGAATCGGGATCCTTCCCACTGTCCTCGCTGGGTAACGAGTCTCCACCACTCGGAGACCGGCAGCTCAAGTCCTCCACCCCAGATTCTTGGTCACTGTTAGCCGACAGGTCGGGGTCCGAGCTCTTCAAATGGTCCTGGGTTAGGATCAGGGCCGAGTCCTCCTCACCTTGGGATGGACTACGAGAGGGAAACAGCTTCAGGTTGGTGCTGTAATCTTGGGGCGTATTAGCCGGAGAGTGTTTGGTGATGCATATCTGGAAGTTGTGGATTTTTGGCTGGTCATTGAGATTCTTGTAGGTTTCATTTGACTCTCGAGTTTCCAGTTTTGTTAATCTCTAAAGGAAAAATTGTTAGACAAGAGCAAAAGTTACATTGGTTTAGGGCATGTTAATGTAACCTCTGGTGCCATAAGAAAGCCATAACGCCACAGCGCTCAGGCATTACTGACATTGAAAAGACACAAGGTAGAGACCCTGGTTACAGTGATGTGTCACTTAATGGTCTGATTGCTGTAGTTTTTATAAAATCACTATTTTATCAGCAAGCAGATTATCATTGGGGACTAGTAAACCTGCTGCCAGGTAGTCCTACATATTCATAAGCTCTGTACAACCCCGCCCCCATCACTGATTGGCAGCTTTCTGCAAATGTAGTATACACAAAGTGGCCAATCAGTGGTGTGGGCGGGGTTATACAGAGCTCAGCAGTCAGAGAACTGCCAATCAGTGATGTGGGCGGGGTCTGCTGCAGATAACACAGTAATTTTATCAAAATGACAGCAGGTAGCCCAGTAAGTGACAGATTGTTGGAATCAGGGCCTCTGCCCCTATATTGCGCTGCACTCAGATGGGTAGCAAAAACCTGGTAACAGATTCCCTTTAATGGTGCTCTCTTCCAGTTATTGTGTTGGAGAACACCAAAGACGTAGGGCATCGGCTAAAAATGATTGCCTCTTTTTTATCTTGTGCAGGGTTTCTATATATAATCATTTAAAATTGTTTCTCAGTCACCATTAAAAGCTGAATTGGTTTACACTGAAACCTAAGCGGAGGTATAAACATCAAAAACATATAGGCCAGGAAGCTGGATTTTCAGTATTTCTACCACACCTTCTCCATGAACTCCATTTCCTCCTCCAGCTGCTGCGTCTCTTCTTTTACTGCCTGTAGAAAATCAGTGACTGACTGGCGAGGGTGCATTCCTTTCTCAAATCGGTTATAGAGGCCCCTCCAAAACCTTCCATGGTGAAAAATAAGTTTGAAGAGTTAGTATATGCACAAGTACAGAAGATTATCATCGAGCAATTCTCATGATATATGTTCTTAAGACGTGCTAGCTCATGGTACACACATGAAGGGCTAGCTCACAATGCTGTATATTCTCCCATGCCAGAGAATTGGGCCGATTATGCTAATGACACTCTGCTTTAACTCTGAGTGTGATCCAATTTTCTCGCATGGAAGAATTGCAGCACAGGTGTGGAGAAGATGGAGGACTTAATTTTTCCATCTTCTCCATTGTCTCTGTGCACGTACATCAGACTGCACTCGGATAACATAGTATATTATTGGTCCGAGTGCTATCCGATAAAACATCACATAGCACTAGCACTCGGCCGTGTTACGTGGCAATGTGAGCGAGTCCTAATGAGTCCCTCAGTGGCTGATCTATGGCTGGTGACCTCAGATCAGTGAAAATATGTGGTGGCAAGTTGGGCCTCATTACTCGGACAGCACACTGACACATCCTATCCTTACACTATTCACATGTCCGTTCTGTTATTTTGCTGACTGATGGTCTGTATATAAACAGAGACATCCCCTACATTGACCTTATTTACGGACATCCAAGTTGCATCCTACTGCTATTCTTCATTTTCACTGACTGGGTACTTGAAGAAGCTTGGGAAACCTCTGTCACGTTGTTTTTGCATATGGCAAAACCATTGATAAAAACGGACATGTGGACTAAATATGCCCGAAAATTGGATCTAACACACTTGCAAAATTGGTCTGTTTTGTACAGGCAAAAAAAAAAAAACAGCTTTTGCCTGGATTTACACGTGTGTTTTGCGGTCTGAGTATGCTTCAATGCAAAGACTGGCTTCAGGTCTCCTGACCCAAACTCGACTTTATATTATGCGTTTATATAGAAAGTTCCCGATCAGGGACATCCGCATGCCCTAATAAAGGGGTTGTACCAAGTATATAAGTAATCCCCTATCAACAGGATTTAGGAATTGATCGCTAGGGGTCAGTTCCACAGAGAATGAATGGAGTAGAGATGTACATGCTCCACCTCTGCTCTGTTCAAAGCTTGCTCTACAGAACCTCCTGGGGATTGTTGGGGGTCCCACCGGTCTGACCCCCAAAGATCAATACTTTATCGCAGTCTAAATATGTGCAAAATGAATCACCGTGTCACAAGCTGTCATAGATGTCAGTAAATCTGTCTAAAGTGAATTGATTTGTGCCAGGCAGAAGATAGAACTGACGAGTGAGCTCTGACGCAACCCCTAAATGTAGACCATGGTTACAAGTGGGAAGAGTGTTGGGCCTTGGATTTCACCACTGAAGGACACATTGGGCTCATGATACGTCACCCCGCTTCTTTCACCTGTAAAGTTAGGGTTGATGTTTCTATATATGAATGATAAGTATATGGTGTGTTAGAGTTCTGCTGCTTTATTCAGTGCAGAGGAGGAATCAGAATAACCTCTTACCTGAAGTGGCATGGAGTGGTGTGTGGTCTCAGAGGTCCTTGGGTCTGACTGTGATCTGCTCTGTACAGAGGGTTCATGTAATCCAACCGCTGCTTCCACAGGTAAGACCAGAGGGAGTAGGTCCTCTCCTGAATTCTGGAAGATGATGATTGCATCACTGATATATTGAGATTATGAGAGCTGCAAGTATACCCGTCACCACTGCAACCTGCACTAACACTAAGGGCTCATTCAGACGTACATTTTTTGTGTACGAGTCCTATTTGTGTTATTTCCAGATAGCACTTGTACCTAGAAGAGTGAATGGGGCCATTCACATATCTGTGATTGTTTGAGAGACGGAAAATCGTGGCAAAATGTACGATAGTTATCTGAGTGTCAGGTCAAAATTAACAATGCACATCCATGGGTCAGTGAAAAAAAAAAATCGGCCAACAATTAATTGCCATCTGAGCGCTGTCCAGTTTTCCAGGTCTGTTTGATGGAAAAAGATGAAGAAACTGAAGCTCAGGCCAAACTCTAATGATAAAAACTGACACTGACCAAACTGGTGAAACTGTGCCTGATTCTCTTATATGAATGAGCCACAAGTTCTATAGCTTTCAGTGTTTCTTTGCATAGTAGCTGTGTAGCTTCATAGTCAAAATTGGAAAATCCGTTTCCAAAAAGTAGATGGAAAGATGCACTGAACTGCTTGGCCCCACCACGGTGCACCGAGCGCCTGTACTTGATTTGAACAGTCCTTCTGTACTGACAGTCCCTTTACAGCAGTGTTCCCCAACTCCAGTCCTCAGGACCCACCAACAGATCATGTTTTCAGGATTTCCTTAGTATTGCACAGGTGATGGAATTATTGCCTGTGCAGGTGATGCAATTATCAGCTGTGCAATACTAAGGAAATCCTGAAAACATGGCCTGTTGGTGGGTCCTGAGGACTGGAGTTGAGAACCACTGCTGTAAAGGGTTAGGAGATAACTTTCTGAATGCTGGAGGTCTGACCGATGGGACTTTTAGCGATGCTGAGAATGGGGCTCTTCAGTGATCAGCAAAGGCCTCATTCACATGTACAGGTTTAAACAGGTATGTGAAAAAATGGTATCAGTGTGTCCATTTTTACCATCATTGTGTTATCAGTGTTCTTCTCGTATGGATAAATATATTATAAAGTTTCTCCTATGCTTTGTAATGTTAAAGAAGTTGTCCAGTACTTTATATTACCCCCCCCCCCCAATGTATCCCCCCGGGGCCCCTAAGACTTTTTGTAATTAGCTTGCGTTGCTGATAATGCCTGTGAGCTTCGCTATCGGTGGCCGCTCACAGGCATCACGTGACCCCACGCTGATGTCACGACAAGTGAGGCGTGACTCAGCGCTGGGGTCCCTACGGTGGCTGCTGGGTTGTGGGCAGGGTTATGACGCGCCCCTGGGCCTGTGCTGAGTAGCGTTGCGCACGCGGGGGCCTACCCGGAGCCGGATCTGATAGGGGTAGTAGTTTCGTGGCGGTGACCCGGTCCGTGCCCAGGGAGTCAAACTGAGCGGCAGTATTTAGCAGTAGATGTTAGAATGTTCGACTACGCCACCCGTTGAATGCGGTCATGAGACCGCCGCTGCAGGGCAGACCGCTGAGGCCGGTGATACGGTTGTGCAGCGGGGATGGTATAACCCCCAACGGGAGGGGTATGGCCTCAGGGCAGCGGACGTGGATGATGAAACACTCGGAGACGGTGCGGTGTAGTTCAGGGTCTTTACTGGTGGCAAAGGTAGACCCTCCCGGAGTACTGGCTAGCGATCGGGGCCTGGTCAGTCTGTGAGCAGATGGAATCTCCCCTGGCCAGGTGGAGTTGTAGGCCTCCCCAACTAATCGTACTCTTCTGGCTACCTTGCTAGAGACTGATAAAAGTAGCCCACGTCCCTGAGTGTACAGTGTGGTGCTCACCCGTATGGCCGGTGACTCGGGGCCTTCTGGTAGCTTCCGCTTCACGACGGCGGTGCTGGTCCCTTGCGTGTGACCGTGCCTTCGGGTTTCTTGGCCAGAGGACCTGAAATCCCCTGCCGGGCGGTTTCTGCTGCTGGGTAAGGATTAGTCCCCACAGCCTCGGACTCCGGGTCCGGTAAGAACTCTTCAATCAGGGCGAGCTCTACAGCTTCCAGCCCCTGACTCCTTTTAGCACTGCTCCCACTGAGCTCCTGATCTTTCTTTCCTATAGCCGCTCCTCTCCAGACCAGACTATGTCTCTGTCTGGGACTCCTCTTCTTCTCTTTCAACCCTGCCTCAGCCCTAGTTTTATATAGGGGAAGTTCTTCCCCTCCCAGGACTGGGCAGGAGGTGTGGCATGCATAGGATTCCTGACCAGGAGACCTCCCACCTGCTCACAGACGTAATATTGCTATTACTGTGGTAACCAGAACCCTGGGGTGCCACAGTTACACCTCCTCCCCACGCGTCACACCCAGCATCCACCGCACTTTCCCAATGAATGGGGAGAGGCAGAGCGTGCGGTGGATGCCGGGTGTGATGTGGGGGGGGGGGTAACCCCACCCACAGTCTGGCATCCACCTGGAACACGGAAGACAGAGACCCCCGGCTGCTGCCAGCGACATCGGCGGATGTCAAAGCCGGCTGCAGCCGGGGGTCACGTGATGCCTGTGAGCGGCCAGTGATAGCGCCACTCACAGGCATTATCTGCAACGGAAGGTAATTACAAAAATCCTTAGGGGCCCCGAGGAGACACATTGGGGGGGGGGGGGGGGGTAATATAAAGTACTGGACAACCCCTTTAATCTCGGACAGCACCATGATGCCATCCGTGGGCTGTCTATGTTCTTCATGGACCCATAGACTTGTATAGGTCTTTTTCATCTGTGATATTGGAAGAAAAAACAGACATGTCTCCGTGAGTTTTGCACAGACACATAGTCCATGAAAATACACAGGCATGTGAATAGCATTAGCATTAACACGTACATGTGGATACGGATGTCTGAATGAGGCCTCAATGAGAGCTTGATATTTTAAGAATATCTCTTTAAAGCCATGATCCTCTAGTTACAAGGATGTATCTCATGTCCTTGGCTACTGACGTGCAGGTTAGGAAATTTTGTGACTGGGAAAGAAGATCTACAAGATTTCAACATTACTCAGGACAGAGAATATCTTCAAGAAGTATCTTCTAGTGGACCATTGGTTACATCAGGAACTGTGCAATTCTTAAATCCATGTACCCATCTTATTTTATTATTGGCATTTTGATTTCACCATTCTTATGTTTCTCTGTACAGTGGCACTGCCAGCGATGCCAGCGACCCAGATGGGCAGGAAAAAACTGAAATGGTTTAGGTTCACATACCCATTCAGTCTCCGGATATGTGGGAGTCCCTAAGGTCTGACCCCCCACCAATCCTGAAGTGATGGCATATTTTACCAATATGCCATCACTTTATACATTTTTCTCCTGCACAGTTATTGAAAATTTTTTGCCAAGGTTCAACCTTCACAGTTTATAAGTGATTGCTGTTATCCAGACTGTGGGGCACCGTGTGATCAGATCAGCATCAGGGACACGTCAACCATCCATATTCTATTTCTGTTACAAGCCTATAGTGACCATA
This sequence comes from Phyllobates terribilis, assembly GCF_046119375.1. Taxonomy (NCBI): domain Eukaryota; kingdom Metazoa; phylum Chordata; class Amphibia; order Anura; family Dendrobatidae; genus Phyllobates; species Phyllobates terribilis. The sequence continues at coordinate 18,714,540 of NW_027362777.1, forward strand.
CACAGAGCACATATTCTCTCACATCAGTTCCTTCCTCTCCTTCTCGCAGTTGCACAGAAAGTTTCCATACTGACAGGAGTATATATGGTGTTGTATGTGGACCAAGAATCTCTCATTAAATTCAAACGCACAGGGAAACTGCTCCATGAGCTGCCAGACACATTCCAGGAACTGGTCTATCACTGGGGACACCTCCTTGGGATCCCCATCTAAATTTCCATACCTTAAAAAAAAAAAATATGCTGAAGCAATGCAATTGGGGTATATGCATGCAACATCTTTTTCAGGTGGACTGCACTCCCAAAACCGCCTGAGACTGGGAATGGCACAGAAAAACTACAGTAAGTATATTATATTAGAATGTATGGCGGTTTTTTTTTGTCTCTTTTGCTGAGAGGAGGAGAGCTGATGGAACATTTGGAAAGTGACACAGCTAAACTCAGCTGTGCTGACTCTAGCCCCACACTGACTGCTGGGCCCATATCTGAAATGTGTTGATTGATGGGATTTGAATACAGTTGATATTCTAATCATGCAGGAGGTTAGACCAGGAGATCCGGCCTTTCATTATAACCCACACACTGAGAAACCTGCTGTAAGATATGGTGTGGACGTGTTCTTTTTCTAGCATCTTGCTGCCTGTTTATAATTGGACAGCATCGTACAAGGAGAACTACATGCCCCACAGTGAAAGCTCTCTGATAACACCCACTTGGATGTAACGAAAATTAACTCATTAGGTGACAAATACTTTGATTGTTAATATCCCTGCAACAGAGATGCAAAATAAAAAAAGAACTAACAATTTTTTTTTTTCTGCTCTGAAGCTACAACGTGTTTTCAGTTCAACATGAAAAATTTGGTGAAAGGCCCTCTGTAAATAAGTGACTCTGTTTGACTTTTCCAACATATGTGCAGTGACCAGGGTTACCTGTGATTAAATTTGTGTCCAAATGAAATCCAGTCTTTTTCAATTAACACCTCATAGTAATTGGGAAAAATACAAGTTACACTATGCAAAAAATATCAACTCCGTAAATCTCCACCAGTACATAGAGTATATGAAATAAAACCTCTTACCATAAATCCTCTGATGGTTCGGTAATAGGGGTCAAGTAACAGACTGGATACAGAGCAGACCTGAGCAGTGCGGTCCCATCCATCAGAACAATGAACGAGCACGCTGGCGCCCTCTTCTGACACGGCCTAAATGTGCAAATTAAATGTAAAATATTACACATTTATATAATTACAAATTTCGTTTATTCTCAGCACTAAAAGGATCATTTTTGTACAGTCCGTGCCTAGAATAGTACAAATCAGACAAGCAGCAGTAGAATATGAACAGATACAACACATCTTACCTTTGCAATGAAGATACCAGCATCTAGGATTGTTTTCACGTGTTTTAACCAGCCAGAAGATTCAAGACCCCAAAGAAATTCACCCATAGAAGGAGATCGGAGCTCACAAACTGCAATCATGAACAGAACAATAAGATCACTATAGCAACAGATTCTGTATGTGAAGTATTTCTGCTCCAAGACTTGAGATAGAGAATATATATATATATATATATATATATATATATATATATATATATATATATATATATATATATATAGGGTTGTGTAGGATACTCCAAGTGAGGATATGACTTAAAAATTGTACAATGAAAATGTAAAATTCTGTATTATTTATTATATTGGGGTTGGTCACTTTATATAAAAAAATTCCAAAAGGGTGATAAAATGTAATGTTTGGCACATACAACTATAGATTACTTCCCCGGAGTTTGCCTTCTTCCTAAGGTGCGCTTGGAGGCCATGTTTCTCCCCAGGTAAGTTATACACCTCTACCCATCTACGTGATGTACAAGAAAACATGATTCATCAGACCAGAACCCTTTCTTCTATTACTCTATGGTTCAGTTCTGATGCCCATATACCCTTGTAGGTGCTTTTGGCTGTAACCGGGTCAGCATGACAATGACCAGTGTGCATCTCCATATGTAATAAGCTGCAATACTTTATCCTGACATCTTTTCTTCATAGCCAAAAGTTAATTTTTCAGCAATATGTGCCACAGTATTTCTTCTGCAGCACCGGACCAGCTGGGGCTACTGTACCTTTCGGTCCACACAAGTATCAATGAGCCTTGGGTGCCCATGACTCCGCCACCTGCTCACCGGATGTTCTACCCTGGTAGGCACTAACTATTGTATGCCAGGCACACCCCACAACACCTGCTGTTTTTGAGATCTTCTGACAACCCTCATGGGGACACCTCTGACAAGGAGAATATTGAGATCTCTAGACATCATGATTTGTCCATTGAAAATGGAGCTGTTTAGGGAATAGAGCGCACAGAACATAGGGAAAAAAAACACTGGAGGGGGAAAGAAATAATTTGAGGTGCTCACCTGGAGGGATTGTGAGAGTCACAGCTCCTAAACCAGGAGTAATAGAACGCTAGCTGCCATCTATAAGAAATATCTTTTATGTATTCTTTTACTCTATGCACAATATAAACATTCATGGAAAACTATAAATTGGCAGCAGCGTGTGCAATGTCCTCAAGGGCCAACATACATACGCTGAAAGTAGATTTGCAAATAACATTTTTCGCTGTTGCCCGTTCCTGTGGCACCATTAATGTACTAGGCCTTAATGAGTTTGGTGACATAACGTCTTGTGATCGCTATTTTAACTCTCTAAGAACCAGGGAGTTTTTTATTTAAGCGCTTTTTGTGTTTATGGAGCTGACGTTTTTATTGATACCAATTTGGAGCACATAGAACGTTTTGCTAGCTTTGTATTGTATTTTTTTTGTTAAGTGAGGTGACAAAGAACCCACAATTTTGGCATTTTGATTTTTTTTTTTCTGCAATGTTTACCGTAAAGGTTAATTACCATAATTCCATACTTTGATACATCTGACTTTTACGGATGTGGCGATACCAAATGTTTTTTTTTCCGTTTCTTTGTTTTTAATAGGGAAAACGTGGGATAGTTAAAAATTATCTATTTTTTATATTTTGACTTTTTATTTTTTTTACATTGTTTTTGTACCCATTAGTGGACTTAAACATGTGATCCTTGGATTGCTTATATATACTGTAATACCACAGTATTGCGGTATTTACTGGAAATCATGGTTTCCTATGGCACTCAGTCTGCTGTAAAAAGTACTAAGATGGGCCTTAAAGGTAAAGGCATTTTGCCCATAGCGGTAGACCACGTGGCCACTATGGCGCTCATTAGCTGGGAAAGCCTGATGCTACAGGGCTTTCTTCTTCCGCATATCATTCTTTGAAAGATGGCCTTTGTTCCCCATCATTCAGCCTGTACGTCTGTGCTCGAAGTCTCAGCACTGCAGGTGCAATGACGTCACTAGATCGGGCCCTCTGTGTGGAGATTTTTTTTATTTTGGCAACAAGAAAAGCGTATACTGTGGGATCCATCATACATGATGTGGGGCGGCCATCATACTGTGTGAGCGAACTGTTGGGGGCCATCATACTGTGTGAGCGAACTGTTGGGGGCCATCATACTGTGTGAGCGAACTGTTGGGGGCCATCATACTGTGTGAGCGAACTGTTGGGGGCCATCATACTGTGTGAGCGAACTGTTGGGGGCCATCATACTGTATGAGCGAACTGTGGAAGACATCATACTGTGTGTGTATACGTGTGGGGGGCTGTAAGAGCATCATACTGTGTGTGTGTGTGGTGGGAGTAGTGTAGGTGCATTATACTGGTGGGGTTTGCCATGGGGTCATCATGTTGTCCATGTAAGGACTACTGTGGGAGAAAATGATGACAGGAGATTCACTCCGAGGTATCGCACCGTGTGTGGAGGGCAGCATACTCTATGGGGTTTATTAAAATGGTATCAGTGTGTGCAAACAAGAGGAATCAGTAGCAGGGGCATTATTTCTGTGTCCAAGCCACAAAACATGTCCTCTCCCTGTATTTAAAAGTTGGAAAGTAGGCCCTTGTGTGACTGCATCAATATGTTTTAACCCTGCCTAGTCCATCAATATAGACTCTTGGTATGGGGCCCCATGATTTCTATGAACGCCTCTGCTTAAGCTGGCCCCCGGCTGCTGTGGTAACCCATCGATTAACAGCGCACATTCAAAATAGTTAACAGACACCATCAGCTTCTTGTGGAGTTCCTGAGCCTCCTCCACACACGCAGGCTCCTTCTCAGGATGTTCATTCACATCCTAATGCGGTGAGAGGTTACATATAAAAATAAAATCCTAAAATCTTGGAATTTTTGCTTTGCCCACTAATACTCCATTTACACAGACAGATTAGTGGCAGTAAACTACCACTAACTGGTAACTATTTACTGATTGTCGGAGGTTTAGAAGCCTGTTTACACAGGAAAACCATGCTAAATGATGTGCGTTGAACGTTCAGAAGGCGTAAGCTTACCATTGTTCTTGGCAGTGCAAGTCCTGTTTATACAGGATGATGCGCCGCCAAGAAGAATGATTTTTAATGATTTAAAAATAATTTCACCCTACGAACAAGCATTTCAGCAGCAGAAGGGAAGGAAGGGAGACACAGATCCATTACTAGTGGGGGTTGGCGGAGCCCCACAGGATAGTTCACCTCAGATTTAGAAAAAGTGACAACCGGCCCCTCCAGCTTAGGCTCCTCCTACCCCCATGTTCTCCAGTCTAAAATTTGAGGTCGCAGAGGATAGTCGCTGCCTTTGCAGCTCCTCAGAAGAATTTTTTATTTTTACCAGGAGACCTGGATCCCCCGTGGTCTAGAGGTCTCAGCGCTGCTGGGACCCCTGGCCCTCCCCTGGCGGATCTGCGTACCCCCTAAGGAGGTCCCCGCATAAGTCTGCCGGCCCCGGGGGATACAGGGCGCTCCCTGGCGGAGACGCACACTGCATCTAGGGGTCCCTGCGAGCTCCACCGTGGGGGGGAGCGAAGGGCCATGGCGCCACACATCCCTGGGGGTCCCTGTGGCGCTCAGCTGGGTAAGTGCCCTGTGTGTGTGTTACTGTCTTATGGTGACTGCACCTTTTGTCTTTTCAGGCAGAGGTGTAATACTGGAGAATGCACATCACCGCTGCTGTTAGCAGGGGAGCGGGTCAGAGGAGCGCGGGCTCCGTTAGTGTAACGGGGGGCGTGGCTTATGTTCTTGGCTGCCTGCCATCGTCTGTGCAGACAGGAAGCGCCTGGAAAGCGCGCGCTGGCAGTCCCCGCCCCCCTCCTGCCTTCCTTCTCTTCGGCTCTGCAAACGGCCATTGCCTCACGGAGCTCAGCGCTGTCCTCTCCCTCCCCCCTGCTCTCCGCTCTCACACACAGGCTCCAGGAAGCTGGTGAGTCATCTGTTTGTCTCATCTCTACAGCACAGAGCGCTGCTGTCTTCTCTGCTGCATGCACACCTTAGTCCTTTTAAGGCAAGGTGCATTGCGTGTTCAGCAGCATTAACCCCTTCTGGCCATCATCAGAAAACCTTTTTTCTGCAGTGCTGGGGTAGCTTTTCTCCCTCTAAGGAGAAGCTTTAACCCTTCAGTGCTTGGTAAATTGTTTTGTGGGAACAGGCTGTGATAGCAGGATCTCACTTCCCCGGTTACTGTGCTCTTGTAAGGGATTATTACTGCTTTTTCCACGACGCTCGCTACTGAGTAGGGGGCATGTCGGATCAGGGTCCAGGCGGCGCGGACCTCTCTCCCGGCCCGCTTCAGGATCGGTCACGCGTATCTGATATGCCGGGGTTGACGGCGTCAGGTTCGTCTCTGGTCAGGGGCCTCAGTGATGTTAAAGCGCTCACTCGCTCCATTGACAGTCTGTCTGACCTCCTGGGTCACTGGGTATCAGCTAAGTCCCTACCGGTGCGGGGCAAGAAGCGCCACAGGCCTGTGGTGGCGCTGTCTCCTCCGCGCAGCACATCAGAGGCTTCGGATTCACCGACAAGCTCTGCTGGTGAGATCTCTGATTCTGATGAAGAGGATCGGCAGGGTCGCTCGGCTTCGATTTCAGGCCGCGTGGATGCTCTTATTGGAGCCATGCGGGAAGTGTTACAGATGTCTGAAGAGGTGACGAGGCCGGGCAAGTCGGCCCAGCTGTATCAGGAGTCACGTCGGGCTCGTTCGACACTGCCGGCGCACGATGAACTTAACGAGGCGGTGGAGAAAGAACGCCTGTGTCCGGATAAACGCTTCCAAGGGATGCGGTTTTTGGATGCCCTGTATCCCTGCTCCACAGAGACGATCGCTAATTGGGTCCCCTCTCCTGAAGTGGACGTGCCATTGTCTCAGCTGAGCAAATCTTCTTTGCTTCCGGTTAAAGGGAAGGCGAGTCTACAGGATCCGCTGGACAGAAGGACGGAGTTAGCAGCGAAGTCCATCTACGAGGCCGCGGGTCATGGATTCCAAGCGGCCTTGGGGGCCATGTGGGGACAGCCTGTACATCTAGTGCACTAGTTAGGCGTTGGGCCAGATGGTGATGCTGAGCAGTGTCTGCCCCAGCTGGACCAGAATGGGAGACCACAGAATCCACAGATGATTCTGACCCAATTTCATGCCCAGCAAATGCCTGACACCTAACATTATACTGGTGAGGCTTCCCTGAGATGGTTGGATCAGCTGCGGTCGGCATGGCAAGATGGGACTCCGCTGTCTGACGTGGAAAGGCTCTTCCAGCTGTTGGAAGAGGCGGCCCGATATAGCAGAGACGCAGTGCTGGATACTACTTCGGTTCTGTCCAGGGCTCAAGCCTCAGCCGTCACAGTCAGGAGAGCACTGTGGCTCAAACAGTGGACTGGAGACGCAGTATCCAAACAAGGTTTGCTTACTCTGGCGTACAAGGGTGATCAGCTTTTTGGTTCGGACCTCACGGAGCTGATTGCTAAGGCCAAGGATGTGGCTTTGCCACAGCGGAAAGCAGCGGCTTCTACGTCTGACAGGTCATGTGCCGGTAGTGGTCGTCGGTCCTTTCAACCCAGGGGACGATTCGATCAGCCCTCTTGGAGATCGGGTCGTCCCTCGTCTTCCAGTAAGAAGTCCACCCAGAAATCCCGTACTCCCTGGAAACAGCATTTCCGTCGGGACAAAAGGGAGGTTGACAAAAAGCCCGCTAAGGCGGACTGACGCCAGGATCCCTCTCGAGGGCTCTCGGGTGGGAGGTCGGCTGCTACAATTCGGGTCGGTTTGGGCGTCCCACGTATCGGATGCCTGGGTGACGCGGGTTGTGTCAGCGGGCTATTTCATAGAGTTTCACTCTCTACCCCCGAACAGGTTTCGTCTGTCTCGCATCCCGTCCGTGCCCAAGCTGGCTGCCGCTCTGCTGCGGGAGGTCGACTCTCTTCTGCAGCAGGGTGTAGTGGTTCCGGTTCCGCCGGAGGACCGGGGAAGGGGGTTTTTACTCCAACCTTTTTGTGGTCCCCAAAAAAGGAGGACAAGTTTCGTCCCATTCTGGACCTCAAGGATTTGAATCTTCATGTCCGAATCCGGAAATTCCGTATGGAGTCTCTTCGCTCCGTCGTAGCGGCCTTGTCGCAGTACGATTTTTTGGTGTCGATCAACATCCGCGACGCCTATTTGCATGTCCCTGTCGGCAGGGCTCACCAGCGCTTCCTGCGTTTCGCCGTAGGGCAGGCCCATTACCAATTTGTGGCCCTACCATTCGGGTTGGTCTCGGCGCCCAGGGTTTTTACAAAGGTTCTGGCACCGCTCATGGCGCTCCTTCGAAAGCAAGGAGTTACGATTCTCCCCTACCTGGACGACCTGTTAATTGTGGCGCCCACAGCGGAGGAGGCAGTGACAGCTCGCGATCTCTCCCTTCAGCACATGGAGGACTTCGGGTGGCTGGTCAATTGGAAGAAGTCGTCATTGGAGCCGTCGCAGTCAATCCTGTTCTTGGGGATGCATTTCGACACCGTACGGGCAGTGGTGTCCCTCCCTCCGGACAAACAAGCGAACCTTCGTCACCACGTCCAGGCTATGAGGTCGGTGAGGGCGATGTCCCTTCGGAAGTGCATGCGCCTTCTGGGTCTGATGGTGGAAGCGGTGCCGTTTGCACAATTTCATTCCCGGGATCTCCAAGATCTTATTCTGACCCATTGGGACCGATCGCCGACTTCGCTGGATCACTGTGTCGTCATCTCCCGCAGGGTGCGAGAGTCTCTTGGATGGTGGTTACGTCTGGAGGCTCTATCCCTGGGGAAATCCCTTCTTCTCCCACGGTGGTCGGTGATTACCACCGATGCCAGCCTGACTGGCTGGGGGGGGGGGTTTGGAACGACCTCTGGGTTCAGGGGGTCTGGTCGTCAGAGGAGTCATCTCTGCCAATCAACATTCTGGAGTTGAAAGCAATATTTCTCTGCCTCCGACATTGGACGGTCCCTTAGAGCGGTCTGCCGGTCCGGATTCAGACGGACAATGCGACAGCTGTCGCGTATATCAACCATCAGGGCGGGACGAGGAGTTCCAGGCTCATGATGGAGGTCTCTCGGATCCTGGTTTGGGCCGAGTCCAGGGTTCCAGTCATCTCCGCGTTTCACATCCCGGGTGTGCTGAATATCTTGGTGGACTTCCTCTGTCGCGAGCGGGTAGATCCCGGAGAATGGAGTCTTCATCTGGAGGTTTTTGCTCTGCTGTGCTCCCGTTGGGGGACTCCCCAAGTCGACTTGATGGCATCGAGGCTGAACGCTAGGATTCCGACATTCATGTCCAGGCACAGGGACCCGGAGGCTGTGGCGGTAGATGCTCTAGTGACCCGTTGGACCAGTTCGAGCTGATCTATGTGTTTCCGCCGGTATCCTAACTTCCTCTGGTGATCAGGCGGATCAATCTCGAACGAGTATCGGCGATTTTGGTGGTGCCGGATTGGCCGCGGAGGGTGTGGTATTCAACGCTGGTGTCTCTTCTGGCGGCGCCTCCGTTTCCACTGCCTCTTCGCCCGGACCTGTTAACCCAAGGGCCCATTCGTCATCTGGACCTGAAGTCACTTCGTTTGACGGCGTGGCTCTTGAGACCGAAATCTTGACCCGTCGTGGGTTTTCGGCCGAGGTCATTGCCACCTTGCGGGCGGCCAGAGGTCCAGCTACGACTAGGATTTATCACAGAACTTGGGAGGCCTTCTATTCATGGTGTTCTGGATCGTCAAGGAACCCGAGGGTTTTTTCCATTCCCAACTTCTTGGCCTTTCTGCAATGTGGTCTGGTCAAGGGTCTAGCAGTTAGTACCTTGCGGGGACAGGTCTCTGCACTATCCGGGCTTTTTCGGAAGGCTATTGCCTCACGCAGGGATGTGCGTTCATTTTTTCGCGGGGTTGCACGTCAGTTTCCGCCTCGGAGGGCGGTTGTGGCTCCTTGGCGGCTCAATTTAGTTTTGGAGGCTCTTCAGCATGGGCTGTTTGAGCCTATGGATTCAGCTACTCTTTACTTGCTTTCTTGGAAGGAAGCCTTCCTGGTGGCGGTCACCTCTTTAAGAAGGGTTTCGGAGTTGGCGGCACTGTCTTGCTCGCCCCCTTTTCTGGAATTCCACCCGGATCGTGTGGCGCTTCGTACCCGTGGAGATTTTTTTACCTAAAGTGGTGTCGCGTTTTCCACCTCAATCAGGACATCGTGTTGCCTTCCCTCTGTCCGAAACCAAAGAGTCCGAAGGAGCAAGCCTTGCACTCGTTGGATTTGGTGTGGGCATTGAAGTTCTATCTTTCAATCACGCAAGGGTTTCGAAAATCGGATTCTCTGTTTGTGATTCCTGCTGGTCGTCGCCGTGGTCAGTGGGCTTCCAAGGACACTATAGCTCGGTGGATATGTTTGGCTATCCTGGAGGCGTACCGGCTCAAGGGCGAGCCTTGTCCGGTTAAGGTTCAAGCTCATTCCACGAGAGCTGTTGGTTCGTCGTGGGCTTTTCGTCAGGGGGCTTCGGCAGCGCAGCTCTGCCGGGCGGCTACCTGGTGCTCCGTTCACACTTTTACTAAATTTTATAAAGTGGACGTGAGTGCTTCCGCCAATGCGGCCTTGGGACGCAGGGTCCTGCAGGCGGCGGTAGTTTAGGTTATCACTTTATTTTTTGTTCAGCACTTGTTGCGCACTTGCCTAAGTTGTTGGGGTGTTGGCGATTCTGCCACTGTTTCCCACCCTTGAGTTTTGGACTGCTTTGGGACGTCCCACTAGTAATGGATCTGTGTCTCCCTTCCTTCCCTTCTGCTGCTGAAAGACGGATTTTGGTAAGACCTTACCTGTAAAATCCTTTTCAGCGAAGGAAGGAAGGGAGACACAGCACCCTCCCATGGCAGAAGTGTATTATGGTTTTTCTAGATGCGGCGCGCCTCCCTCCTGATGGCGGTCATCTGGTCTGGGGTTGGCGCACTAGGGCTCTGTTCCAGCATTGCCAGCTCATCGCAGTTGTCAGGTCCAGTAAGTAGTGCCTGGGACTGTGTGTTTTCATGCTGTTATATACATAACCTGTTATCTCACATTTCTGAATTTTCAGAAGGGGTTGTGTTGTTCCCCTGGTGTTGTCTGCTCTTCCTTAGCTTGTGTACGGACTGGAGAACATGGGAGTAGCAGGAGCCTAAGCTGGAGGGGCCGGTTGTCACTTTTTCTAAATCTGAGGTGAACTATCCTGTGGGGCTCCGCCAACCCCCACTAGTAATGGATCTGTGTCTCCCTTCCTTCCTTCGCTGAAAAGGATTTTACAGGTAAGGTCTTACAAAAATCCGTCTTTTTCTCGTTTTACCCTATAGCCTATTTACACTCCACTTCTCAGCAGCTCTCGTTTATAATCTTTCAGTGTAAATGCATATTAAGCCTCAGCATTGGCTTACCCTGCCTGTTCTGTAGAGATTCTCAGCAGCCATCTTATTATCATCACAGACAGGATTAAAATAAAAGGTAACATCTTGTCATATAGATAATACAGGATCCACCATTCACAAAAGGTGATGGTCTCAGCTGACCTTCTCCGCCCTCTCTGCACAATGACCTCTGCACAGGTCAGAGAGCATGCCTATAACCCAGTGAACATCCACAGTCTAAAGTGGTCCATATATCCACTGTAAGGCTTATCAGCTCAGGTAATATTGCCGCCTGATCATTTACAGAGAATACAATTAGAAAAATCTTGACAATCAGAAATTAAAAACCTATTGATAAAAAAGAATATAAATGTCTGGTTTTAATAATTACAGAAATTTCTAGCTGATATATTCCTTAACATGATCAACACTCGTATAAGACGTAGATAGTACTCGGACCTCACAAGTGACCGCGGTCAGATAGTATTTCATCTAAATCACAATTAGTCAGGAAGCAGGAAACCACTAGAATAAAATTCCGCAAGTCCAACAAACGTGATTGTATATTATCATTAGGCTATATTCAGTAGCTTTACCGAGAATTCTATAATAAAGGCTCAGTGGTCAATGTTCTCGTGTATAAAACATTCACATAACATAAAAATAAGTAACAATGCAGAACACTGACGTGGTAAATCTAAAGCTTCCTCCTAAAAGGAAAACCCCACGCGGGGAGAGGACCACATCTGAAGACTCGACAATGACACATTATGATGGAATGATCATCTCCGAGCTTCTCCTGCTGAGCCTTCACCTCTTTCCAGGACATCGAGGAAAAAAAGAAAATACCTGACTATTCAAGGAACCATTCCTGAATAATTCTTAGTATTCTGGGATATTTGGCTGCATCCGTTCTTTATGGAAATAAGGATCTACAAAAGCCAAACTGTTGTAAAATGCAGCAAATGTTCTATTGTGTGGTATACTGGGATCTACGGGGGCTTCAAACTCTGGGGTGACCATTATAAAGCAGCACAGAGCCCATTGTATAAACTCTACTGGTATATTTAGCTGTATTAGAACCAAAATATCTAACTGAAGGCCCACCATACATATTAGACTAATGTTGACCTATCCCACCGATATTGACAGATTCAGCTGAAACTCAAATGTGTATGGGGGCCCAGACAACTGATTGTTGGGGAAGTTAAAGGGGTATTCCTATCTCCAAGATCCTATCCCAATATGTAGTAGGTGTAATAATAATATTAGCAAATACCTCCAATTAGAAATGTAGTATAGTCCTTCTGATTAGCAATGTTGCTTACCCCATGTGCAAGGCATTGCAGTAGCTTAGGCATCCATGGTTACGACCACACATAGTTACGCTTAGTGGTCGTAACAATGAATACCTAAGCTACTGCAATGCCCTGCACATGGGGTAAGTGACATAGCTAATCAGAAGAACTATCCTACATTTATAATTGTAGGTATTTGCTAATATTATTACACCTACTACATATTGGGATAGGATTTTGGAGATGAGAATACCTCTAAAGTGTCCGACATGTCCGATTTGGAACTATTGATCCTTCTGTTTCCCTGGAGATAACTTATCACCAAAGATGTAGGACTGCGGTTCTCTTATAGAGAACACAGAGACACTCGGCTGAAGTACTCTTGTGTATGGGACAACGCTTTACTGTTGGAATTGCTGTGGCATATGAGAGGAGACTGACTATGAGCATCACTATCACGGTGAAAATATTTAGGATTTTTAAAGTCCTAATTTTAGGAGGTCCAAGTCCTAAAAAAATATTATTAACCAGGAACAATGTATTATTTAGAAAAAGACTCATCCATCGCCTGATTGGATTGTTTATAGTTATCTCATCTGCCCATGTAAACAGGACGTGCTGCCGACAATAAGCAACCATCTTGGTACACTTTGTATCGGCCCTTTTGAAAAGGCTTTATATGAGCACCGGTGGACTTGTTAGTGGGGCTGTGGCCTGACGCTGATGATTGGCCACACTATCTATCAGTATTCGGTCAGTATTTTTTCTCAGGAGTGGGAGCCAAAACCAGGTGAGGAACAATCAGAGAAACGGTCTAATAGAAACAAGTCACCAATTCTGCATTTATCACCCACTCCTGGTTTTGGCTCCCACTCCTGAGAAAAAATACTGACCGAATACTGATAGTGGGGCCGTGGCCTCAGTCCACAAGTCCACAGTGCATGACCGTGCTCATTCATGTGTATTTGTACTGTGACCTGTTTGGTGAGATAAAGGTTACTGACGCACTTGATCTAAACTTAGTCCCGCAGTCCGGCTTCACCCATTTTTTTCCTACAGATCATATTACCTGAACTTATCATGTGTCTTCCCAGGCTGTAAACAGAGAGGAGGCAGTACATTGTAAAGACGAGGCCTACAGCGTCCAAAGCCCAAACCCGAGAAGCCAACAACTAATCTGTCCGGTGTACAAATACATTCCACCCCTCTGTTATCCTGATCAGACAAGGAGCTCACACGGCTCATTACAGGACGGGACGGAAGTTCTCTTAAAGTGATCTACACCTCCGACATTAAATGTGACGATACGTTTCTAATGTCTAGACCAGGGGTCTCAAACACGCGGCCCCTGAGGCTGCTTTATGCGGCCCGCAGACACAGACCCCTTGATGATCCCGACCTGGTCCAGGAGGAGCCGCCGACAGCAGCGCTGAATTGCCGCACAGAGACTGTTTCCCAGCACAGCATTTCCAATGACAGCCGCTGACCAATCAGAGGGGACCTGGATGGGCACATACCCACAAGATGGGGACCTGGATGTGGCACATAGCCACAAGATGGGGACCTGGATGGGCACATACCCACAAGATGTGGACCTGGATGGGGCACATAGCCACAAGAGGGGGACCTGGATGGGCACATAGCCACAAGATGGGGACCTGGATGGGGCACAGAGCCACAAGAGGGAGACCTGGATGGGGCACATAGCCTCAAGAGGGGGACCTGGATGGGCACATACCCACAAGATGGGGACCTGGATGTGGCACATAGCCACAAGATGTGGACCTGGATGGGCACATACCCACAAGATGTGGACCTGGATGGGGCACATAGCCACAAGAGGGGGACCTGGATGGGCACATACCCACAAGATGTGGACCTGGATGGGGCACATAGCCACAGGATGGGGACCTGGATGTGGCACATAGCCACAGGATGGGGACCTGGATGGGGCACATAGCCACAGGATGGGGACCTGGATGGGGCACATAGCCACAGGATGGGGACCTGGTTGGGGCACATTAGTACAAGATGGGGACATTACTACAAGATGTTTGCCATTATTACTATATGATGCTAATTGTAAGACAATTTTACTGTATGTGGCCAATTGGGGGAAACAAAATTGTAAAAATCAAAAAAATAAAAATAAAGCATGAAAAAATATTGGGCACTAAAAATGCTGTTTTATATGTAAACTAAAGTAAACACAAAAAAGTGCACGTTTATTATCGCCACATCCATAAGGACCCAAGCTATAAAAAAATAAACACGGAAAAAATGTTCAAAAGGTGTATACAAAAAAAATGGTATCACTAAAAATGTCACATTGAACAAAAAATGCGGCCCCCCAAATTCAAATTTTTTCCATTTGCGGCCCATATACCCAGCCTAGTTTGAGACCCCTGGTCTAGACGGAGTGAGCCATCTTTCTTTTTGACGAAGAAGAAGCCTGCTCCCGCCGGGGAGGTAGATTTCCGGATAAATCCCCGGGCCAGATTCTCCTCAATATATTCAGACATGGACCGGGTCTCAGCAGCGGACAAAGGGTAAATACGCCCATGGGGAGGAGTAGCGCCGGGTATCAGGTCGATTGGGCAATCGTATGGTCTATGAGGGGGTAATGTCTCTGCTTCTCTTTTATTAAAGACATCTGCATAAGACCAATAGGGAACCTGTAGGCCGGGTAGATTGGCTGGGGTAGGAGAAGGACAGGCAGGAAGAACGGGAACTAAACAAGTCTTATGGCAGTCCTGTCCCCAGCGAAGGACTTCTCCGGTCTGCCAATCAAGCACGGGTGCATGTTTCTGGAGCCAAGGTAGGCCTTGCAAGAGGGCGTGAGAGATTCCAGGCAGAACATGGAAGAAGATGCTCTCAGAGTGCTGCATTCCCACCTGCAGAGTTATGGATTCGGTGATGAGTTGAATGGGATGCGGTAAGAGACCCCCATCCACGGAGGCGACAGATAAGGGTACAGCCAGGGGTTTGGTGGGAATGTGGTATTTCTCTACCAGGGATAGAGAAATGAGATTTCCGGCAGCTCCAGAGTCAAGTTGAGCTAGTTCACAGAAACTGTTCTCCCCGCAGATGATAGAGACCGACAGCATCAGAGATGGAGAGGGTTTACTCTTGACTAGGACGACCTCTCTGAGCGATCCTAGACACAGGCATTTCCCGACCTCTCCGGGCAGGAACGGATCCGGTGCTCCTTACTGCCACAGTAGAAGCAGCTCCCCTCGGCACGGCGTAATTCTTGACCGGTTTTGACCATCTTGGTCTGGTCGACCTGCATAGGCTCAGGTGAGTGCGCCTGAGGAGTAACGAAGGAACGGAGGAAGTGACGGGTTTCTGAAAGGGGCAAGGTGTGGAAACCTCCTCTCACGGGTGACCTCTTTGGTGTGCTCCTGGAACCGGATGTCAATCCGGGTGGCGAGTGTTATTAAGTCGTCGAGAGTGGTAGGAATGTCCCGACCGGCGAGTTCATCTTTAATACGGCCGGACAGACCCTCCCAAAAGTCGGACACCAGGGCGTCGTTATCCCAGGCAAGCTCCGAAGCAAGGGTACGGAACCGTATGGCATATTGGCCCACGGTGAGACTTCCTTGACGGAGGCGAAGCAGAGATGAGGCGGATGAGGTCTTCCGTCCTGGTTCGTCGAAGACTTTCCGGAAAGCCGTGAGAAAGGCTGGCAGGTTGGACACCAGGGAATCTCCTCTCTCCCATAGAGGATTTAGCCAAGCCAGCGCCTCCCCCGTGAGATGGGACATGATGAAGGCTACTTTGGCTCGTTCGGTGGAAAACTGGTGTGCCAAAAGTTCGAAGTGCAGAGTGCACTGGTTAGTGAAGCCCCGTGCCTGACCGGGATCTCCGCCAAAACGAGGCGGGGCGGAGAGACGGGGACCGGGAAGGGATGCTATGGTATTGATGGGCAGCGGCGGTGCCGGGGTAGTAAGTGTGCAAGTGGAAGCAGCTACCGATGAGACAGTCAGTGTGTCCAGGCGAGAGTTAACACTACGCAGGTGACTCAGGATGGACTCCTGTTGGGACCTCTGATGGGAAAGTTCATGACATAGGTCTGAGAGCGAGGTAGCTTGGGTGCCACCGGGTTCCATGGCCCGAGCAAACTGTAACGGGTCTGGGAGGTGGAACCTCTGAGCTACTATACAAAGGGCAGTCCTTGTAAGGAAGCGGGTGGCTCCCAGGGAAGGCGGGTAGGTAGACACTGCAAGTGACAAGGACAGTCTCAGGGTAGAAGGGCAGGGCAGTCACAGCAAGTGACGGGGACAGTCTCTTGACAGGCAGGTGGTCACGGCAAGTGACGGGGACAGTCTCTTGACAGGCGGGTGGTCACGGCAAGTGACAACAGGGTAAGAGTCTCTAGGCAGGCAGGGGGTCACAGCAAGTGACGACAGAGCCTCCAGGTAGGCTAGCAGGCAGGTAGCAGGTGAGCGCTCCCAGGTGAGCGAGTAAGAGTCTCTGGACAGGCAGGTGGTCACAGCAAGTGACGGCTAAGCCTCCAGGTAGGCTAGCAGGCAGGTAGCAGGTGAGCGCTCCCAGGTGAGCGAGTAAGAGTCTCTGGACAGGCAGGTGGTCACAGCAAGTGACTGCTAAGCCTCCAGGTAGGCTAGCAGGCAGGTAGCAGGAGAGCGCTCCCAGGTGAGCGGGTGAAAGTCTCTGGACAGGCAGGTGGTCACAGCAAGTGACGGCTAAGCCTCCAGGTAGGCTAGCAGGCGGGTAGCAGGTAAGCGCTCCCAGGTGAGCGGGTAAGAGTCTCTGGACAGGCAGGCAGGTATCTGGCAGGTAGTTCCTGGTCCGCAGGCGGACTGATCCATAGACAGACTGGAGTTGAAAGGCTTTGCAACAACAGAGCTCGGGAACCTCCATTTTGGAGGAGGTGCCTTATATATGGTGAGGTCCTCCGGCCATTGGCCGGGGACTACTTAGGACTGCGCGCGCGGCCCCTTTAAGAGAGAGGGAGCGCGCGCGCGCCCTAAGCACATTGACCAGGAAGCAGCGTGCGCTGCCAGCAGAGCGGGAGGAAGACGCCGGGCACGGAGCGGAGAGGTGAGGGGAACGGCGTCCCTGCCTAGCAGGAGGCAGGGACGCCGACGCTACAGTCGTCACGTGATTGTGGCAGCCATCACGTGATTGTGGCAGCCGTCATGTGATTGTGGCAGCCGTCACGTGATTGTGGCAGCCGTCACGTGCTGGTATAACACGCTGCAATTAGAAATGGGAATCGGCACAGGAGTCACAATATAAAGTCAGTGCTGGTAGTAACACAAGAATCCAACAAGCCGAGCGTCCACACGTCGTCCAACAGCCCAACATGGATGATGAGAAGCTGCGGGACGTCACATAATCCGCGATATTCAGGCAGAGAACACAAACCGCAATGTGCTGCCACCGACATCTTCATCAGCTCAGGAGGAGGCGACTGTGTAAGAACATCACCGTTTTGTTTTCCCCCCTGAATATCGTGGATTATTAGATGACTGATGTTCTGCTACTTTTTCTTTTTGAAGTTGTCTACACACATAATGGCTGCAGAGGACTGAGAGAAAGTCCACAGGGAACAAAACAGAAGTCGGGAACAGAAGGGGAGACGAGGGCTGAGCCACTTACACAGACAGAAAGCTGAGGAGGACATGTTATTACTCCAGGATCTGCTCCATTCATTCCCTATGTGGCATCCAAGCGCTGAGCTCGGCTTTTTCCAGAGCCTCATAGAGAATGAATGGAGCTGCAGTTGTTCCCTGACTTTTCGTTCCTTCCCGATCAGACGATGGTTCGCAGTGGTCAGACCCCACGATCAGTAAGTGATCACTGAGTCTGTGGATAAGTGATAACTAAAGTTGACAAATCCCCGGGCCCGGATGGGATACACCCGCGAGTACTGCAGGAATTAAGTAACGTCATAGATAGACCATTATTTTTAATCTTTAAAGATTCCATAATAACAGAGTCTGTACCACAGGACTGGCGTATAGCAAATGTGGTGCCAATATTCAAAAAGGGGACAAAAACCGAACTTGGAAATTATAGGCCGGTAAGCTTAACCTCTACTGTGGGTAAAATCCTGGAGGGTTTCCTAAGAGATGCTATACTAGAGTATCTGAAGAAGAATAACCTCATAACCCAATATCAACATGGGTTTACGAGGGACCGTTTCTGTCAAACTAATCTGATCAGTTTTTATGAGGAGGCAAGTTCTGGACTGGACCAAGGAAATGCAGTGGATGTTGTGTATATGGACTTTTCAAAAGCTTTTGATACGGTTCCACACAAAAGGTTGATACATAAAATGAGAACAATGGGGATAGGGGAAAATATATGTATGTGGGTTAAGAATTGGCTCAGTGATAGGAAACAAAGGATGGTTATTAATGGAAAACACTCCGACTGGGTCTCAGTTAACAGTGGGGTATCACAGGGGTCAGTATTGGGCCCCCTTCTTTTTAACATATTTATTAATGACCTTGTAGGGGGCATACAGAGTAATATTTCAATATTTGCAGATGACACTAAACTCTGCAGGGTAATCAATACAGAGGAGGACAATTTTATATTACAGGAGGATCTATGTAAACTAGAAGCTTGGGCTGATAAATGGCAAATGAGCTTTAATGGGGATAAATGTAAGGTAATGCACTTGGGCAGAGGAAATAAAATGTATAATTATATGCTTAATTGTAAAACACTGGATAAATCTGTCACTGAAAAAGACCTGGGTGTATTGGTGGACGACAAGCTCATGTTTAGTGGCCAGTGTCAGGCAGCTGCTGCAAAGGCAAATAAAATAATGGGATGCGTTAAAAGAGGCATAGATGCTCATGAGGAGAAGATAATTTTACCTCTATACAAGTCATTAGTGCGACCACACTTAGAATACTGTGTACAGTTCTGGTCTCCGGTGTATAAGAAAGACATAGCTGAACTAGAGCGGGTGCAAAGAAGAGCGACCAAGGTTATTAGAGGACTGGGGGGTCTGCAATACCAAGACAGGTTATTACACTTGGGGTTATTTACTGTGGAAAAAAGAAGGCTTAGGGGTGATCTTATTACTATGTACAAGTATATGAGGGGACAGTACAAAGACCTGTCTACTGATCTTTCTACTCTGAGGCCAGAGACAGGGACAAGGGGGCATCTTCTACGTCTGGAGGAAAGAAGGTTTAATCATAATCACAGACGGGGATTCTTTACTGTAAGAGCAGTGAGACTAGGGAGCTCTCTGCCGCATGATGTTGTAATGAGTGATTCACTAATAAAATTTAAGAAGGGCATGGATGCCTTTCTTGAAAAGTATAATATTACAGGTTATATATACTAGATTCCTTGATAGGGCATTGATCCAGGGAACTAGTCTGATTGTCGTATGGAGTCGGGAAGGAATTTTTTTCCCCATTGTGGAGCTTAGTGTTTGCCACATGGTTTTTTTTTGCCTTCCTCTGGATCAACATGTTAGGCTATGGGTTGAACTAGATGGACTTAGTCTTCCTTCAACCTTAAAAACTATGTTACTATGTATGTAACTTGTTATCTTCAGACATCCCCTCTAAGCAATGGCGCACGCCAGCAGTGAAGGCGGGAGGAGGCGCTTGGTGCAGGGAAGACTTTACATCTGGGGGCCACATATAGGGCATGTGAGGGGTGGACACTTCCCGTATTCACCATTACTGAGCCCCCGCTCTGTACCGCTCTTATCTGAGTGCAGGAGACACAGCAGTCACTAATCAGCCACTCTCCGGCACTTGCAGCTGTCCGAGCTCTGCTGTGCCTGTTAGGGGTGAAGTTCGGGTCCTAGGAGGCAGCGACTATGCAGCCTGCAAAGCAGATCACAGCCCGGGTACCGCGTCTCCGGATAAATCTCCACCTTGTGAGCTGCTTCTTGTGCAGCAGCCCCATGCAAGTCGCTCCGCTCTCCTCAGCCAGCTCCTGCTGAAGACTGAGCTCCTCTGCCCAATCTAGGAGCCCAATAGCCCTGATCACACCAGTGGTAGCCCAGTGCTGCTGGGGGGGGGCAGGGCTAGATCCGATTTACAGATAGCAAACTAATCAGCCCTAGATATTTCTAATAGCTGCAGAGCAGGCGACATAACTCTGACCGGTGTCCTCATAGACCTCTCCTCAGCCGGGGTCTAATAAGAGCAGTAAGATGGCCGTCATGGGGTCCATTGTTAGATCTCGGCTGCCATAGAAACTCATCGGCACCATGATCGCGCCTCCCTCACCGGTCTTAAGTGCCTAAATGCTGTGAAAGCCACTGACTGTGTCATATAAGGGGTTAAGCTGCCAGGATCAGGGTTGGCTCCACTGCTGGCGCCTGAGGCAGGAGTGGGACTGTGTTATACCGCCACACGACTGCCGCAGATCTTGTAAGAGCCCTGACTGCACCTGCCTGATGATAATGTGTCCTATAACGCGGGTCCTGGTACCAGACTGCCCTTTACATATTAATCACTAGCTGGGAACCAGTTACTTACAGGTTCTAGTTTCTGATGTGTTTCCAGAACCTGTAGTTATCAACATTTTACCCTTAAGGCCCAGTTATAATATTACTGCAACACTCTCACTACATATGAGCATCCTGTACCTGTATACCTGCCCTGTGTGCGGCACAAAAGTATATAACAAAATGTGTGTACACAAATACCTATCTCCTGAATGGTATTACTGCTAGATCTCCTGTACATAGAAATATGAGGTTCTTAGCGCACACTTTGAGCAAATTGTGCGAGCCCATCTGCCAACGTCAAGGCAACCTCTTCAGATGGGTCCCTGCACTAACACTACACTAACTTACTAACTGGGACCACCATTTTTAATGTTTATTATTACTGTACTAATGCAATCAATTGTACCTGTTATAATTCATTTTTTTAATTAGTTTTATAATTTTTTATTACTCTTGTGTTTATGATAATGGTATTACTAAAATCCCTATACTTAGTGTTGATCCAGAAGAAGGCAAAAACCCCTGGACACCTTCAGCCAATTTGTGTCACAGGGGAAAAATTCCTTCTTGACCCCGAGAAAAGGCGATCAGTCCTAGGACCCTGGATCACACTGCTATTCTACCTACTACTATTACTACTGTTATTTTATTACTATTTTATTTATTTCTTACTATTATCACTAGTATTATTACTCTTATTACACTAATACTGATACACTACCACTATATTACACTATCCTGCTGTTACTTGGTGGTCTGATACTTACCAGCCGGTATTGCCGTATGTGATGTTATCGGCAGAGAGGTTCCAGCAGGATGGTCCACATGATGTTCCTCTTTCCTCTCAAATACCGGTTGATGTACTGGCGGAAGTTGGTCTGGTTCTCCTTCTTCCTTCTTGTTGTTGGGATCGGTTGTCTTCTTTTCTGGCCTTTGGTCGTCACTTCCCCCCTATGGATCTTGATGTGGAGTTTCATCTTCTTTGCTTTCTCTTCTTTCTCTTCTTCCTCTTCTTCCTCTTCATCCAGGTAGGCGCACAGTTCTTTTAGTGTCTTCTGTCTTAAATCCATGATGTCCAGCTTTATCTTCTTTGCTGCTTTCTCCTCTTCTTCCTTCTCTTCTTCCTCGTCTTCCTCTTCATCCAGGTACTTGCGCCGTTCTTTTAGTTCCTTGCGCCTTTCTTCCCTCTTCCTTTTCTCCCTGGCTTTATACTCTTCGATGCATCTTCTTTGGGCAATGGGGTTGGTCAGCATAAGGCGCTGGAAGAGAAGAGATGAAGTTAGGAGGCTACAAGGAAGATCCGAATACACAGCTACCTTATAGAAGAGGCCGTAGCGTTGCCCTGAGTCGTCTCACTGACCTCCTTCTTGTAGAGGGGAGAAGGGAGAAACTTCACACAATACGCCAGTCTCCTCAGCTGTTCCTCAGGACTGATGTAATCTGCAGAAAACACAACCAGATATTAGGAGCAATCCTCACCGTACAAAGAGGACATATGTATGTTAAGACTGTCAGAAGGAGCTCACTGATGGATTCTCAGTTAACTAGTTCTGCAGCCAGCAATAGACAGTACAGCACAGAGGGTACAGGAGGCAAACTGTGCACAATTTTCAATAAAACTCAGAAAAATATTTACCACCAAGTATATGCATTAAAGGAAAGAAAATGTCCCCACAGATGAGTCTGTTTAATGAAAGCCCCAGAAACCCATGTAACAAGAGTATAGAGAACGGTGAGTGAGTGATGGATACTACCTGCTCCAACGCTGGCAGAATACTCCATCCCCATGGTGTCCGCTGATATCTTCTCTTGTAGAAATGTCTCCACAATCTATAAAACCTCAGGAGGCGTCAGCAGAGGGTTTGGGGATTGGCTGATATTTCTTTGGTCTTAGAAACATTGGCTATAAATAATTCGGGGGCTCTGCTGGGGAAAGGGCAAATTGGGAAATGTGGAGGATATTTACTGTTCTGTATCTGAGCTTCATTAAAGGGGAATTATCAGATGGAACAAGTCATCCCCTTATCCCTGGGCTCGGTGACGACTGATAGATCAGTGGGGTCCGACCGCGGGAAACTCCAGCAATCACCAAAAAAGGGCAGTGACCCCCATTAGAAGTGATGGCTGGATCCTTCCAGATGGGAGATGTGATGAGTGTGGCGCCCCCCACTGGTGTCTCAGCGTATCATGTGTTGGGGAATAATTACTTCTCCTCTGGTAAATGGGCTGATTCCTGTCAGTTGTGGTCGCTGAGTGCGTGTGATGGGATGTGGCTCCGTCCATTATATTATATCACGTCTTATACCTATAATCTCTCGCTGATCATAGAATCATAGAATCGTAGAGTTGGAAGGGACCTCCTGGGTCATCTGGTCCAACCCCCTGCTCAAAGCAGGATTCACTAGATCATCTCAGACAGATGTCTGTCCAGCCTCTGTTTGAAGACGTCCATTGAAGGGGAACTCACCACCTCTC
Organism: Phyllobates terribilis; assembly: GCF_046119375.1. Classification (NCBI taxonomy): domain Eukaryota; kingdom Metazoa; phylum Chordata; class Amphibia; order Anura; family Dendrobatidae; genus Phyllobates; species Phyllobates terribilis. The sequence goes on from NW_027362777.1 coordinate 18,737,547, forward strand.
GTGGCAGCCTGTTCCACTCATTAATCACCCTAACTGTCAAAAAGTTTTTTCTAATATCTAATCTGTGTCTCCTCCCATTTAGTTTCATCCCATTGCTTCTAGTCTTTCCTTGTGCAAATGAGAATAAAGATGATCTTTCTACAATGTGACAGCCCTTGACATATTTGTAGACAGCTATTAAGTCTCCTCTCAGTCTTCTTTTTTGCAAGCTAAACATTCCCAAATCCTGCAACCGTTCCTCATAGGACATGGTTTGCAGACCAGTCACCATTCTGGTCGCTCTTCTCTGAACTTGCTCCAGTTTGTCTATGTCTTTTTTAAAATGTGGTGCCCAAAACTGTACACAGTATTCCAGATGAGGTCTGACCAAAGAGGAGTAAAGACCGATAATGACTTCACGTGATCTAGACTGTATGCTTCTGTTAATACATCCCAAAATTGTATTTGCCTTTTTTGCTGCTGCATCACACTGTTGACTCATGTTCAGTCTATGATCTATTAGTATACCTAAGTCTTTTTCACATGTACTGTTGCTTAGCTCTATTCCTCCCATTCTGTATATGCTTTTTTCATTTTTATTGCCCAGATGTAGTACTTTGCATTTTTCCCTGTTAAAAACCATTCTGTTGGTTGCTGCCCACTGCTCCAGTTTATTTAGGTCTTTTTGAATCCTCTCTCTCTTCTCTAGTATTAGCTATCCCTCCTAGCTTTGTGTCATCAGCAAATTTAATCAGTTTACCCTCAATTCCTTCATCTAAATCATTGATAAAGATGTTGAACAATACAGGTCCCAGGACGGAGCCCTGTGGTACCCCACTTGAGACATTCATCCAGCTGGATGTGAAGCCATTTACAACCACCCTTTGAGTCCGATCACTAAGCCAGTTATGAATCCACCTAACAGTTGCCTGGTCCATTGCATACTTGGTCATTTTTTCAATAAGGATGGTGTGAGATACTTTGTCAAATGCTTTGCTGAAGTCAAGATATACTATATCTACAGCATTTCCCTGATCCACCCAGTCAGTGATTCTGTCATAGAAGGAAATTAAGTTAGTCTGACATGACTTGTTAGTTACAAACCCATGCTGACTCTGGTTAATCACTTCATTCTTATCCATGTACTTACATACATGTTGTTTAATAATTTGTTCAAAGATCTTTCCTGGTATAGAAGTCAGACTCACCGGCCTATAGTTCCCTGGGTCCACCTTCTTCCCCTTTTTGAAGATAGGAACAACATTTGCTCTTCTCCAGTCTTCTGGGACTTCTCCTGTTCTCCAAGAATTTTCAAAGATTATGGAGAGTGGTTCTAAAATTTCTTCTACGATCTCCTTCAGTACTCTGGGGTGTAATTCATCTGGACCTGGAGACTTGAACTCATTTATGTTAGCTAAATATTCCCTCACAATCTTTCTGTTTACAGATAACTTGGATTCCTCTATTCCTTTAAAAAGACAGTGAAGATCAGTTGATGTTACATTTTCTTTCTGAGAGAAAACAGATGCAAAATAGGAATTAAAAAGTTCGGCCTTCTCAACATCCTCTCTTACCATTTCTCCATTTTCATCCTGTAAAAATCCTATAGCATCTTTGACTTTTCTTTTACTTTTGACATACCCCCAAAATCCTTTTTTATTGCTTTTGACATCTCTTGCAAGCCTTAATTCATTGTCAGCTTTAGCTAATCTGATACGTGCCCTGCAGGATCTGCAGACTGCATTATAATCTTCTTTAGATATGCCTCCCTCTTTCCATTTAATAAACATTTCTTTCTTTCTTTTTAGCATATGTTTAAGTTCTGTGTTCATCCATCCTGGTTTCCTTAAATGCTTCCCATTCTTCCTACTTTTCGGGATTGTTAACGATTGTGCTTTGAGAATCTCATTTTTAAAAATTTCCCATCCTTCCTGGACATTTTTGTCCTTAAGGACATCCAGCCATTGGATCCCTCCTATTCTCTTTCTGAGTCTCTTAAAATCTGCCTTTCTAAAATCTAACCTTGAAGTTTGAGTCTTCACATGTCTTCCTCCTCTAGTTATCCAAAATTCTATAATAGCATGATCGCTGCCTCCTAGGGTCCCAGCCACCTTTACCTACTCAACCATTTCCTCCCTGTTTATAAGGATTAGATCCAAAGTAGCAGATCCCCTTGTTTTCTCCCCTACCTTTTGGAAGATAAAGTTGTCAGCAAGAGAGGATAAGAATTTGCTTGACCTGTTAGTTTTACTTGAGAGAGATTCCCAACAAATGTCTGGATAGTTGAAATCTCCCATGACCACTACGTCATATTTTTTGGAGAACTTGGTCATTTGATACATAAAGAGTTCATCCATATCTTCAGCTTGCCCAGGTGGCCTGTAGTAAATGCCTACAATGGTGTCCTTTCCGTTGTTCTCTCCTTGTATTCTTACCCAAACAGTTTCCACAGAACTCCCAGTCTCTGAAGCTTCAATCTCTGTGCAGATATACGCTTTTCTAACATACAATGCAACACCTCCTCCTCGTTTATCAAGTCTGTTTCTTGCAAATAAGTTGTAGCCTTTTAGCCTTTTATTCCAATCATGTGTATCGTCCCACCAAGTTTCAGTGATTCCAATGACATCATATTCCTTTTCCTGCATTAGTAGTTCCAATTCTCCTTGTTTGTTGCCCATGCTTTGTGCATTTGTATAAAAACATTTTAGTTTGTGATTGGTTTCTCTTCCTCCCATATTTTTATTATTTAAATTGTTTTGTCTTTGTTCTTCTTTTCCACTTCCAGTAGCAGAGATCTCAATAGTATTTGTCAGCTGTATGGCTTTTTCTGGCCTTTTGCTTCCCTTCCCACATTGTTCTAGTTTAAAGCTCTTCTGATGAGTGTAGCAAGGCGACTTCCAAATACATGTTTTCCAGTCTTCGTAAGGTGCACCCCATCTCTAGCAAGTAGTCCATCGTATAGGTAATTCATTCCGTGATCCAGAAATCCAAATCCTTGTTGACGGCACCATCGACGTAGCCAGTTGTTCACCTGTAGAATCTTATTCCACCTCATTGTTCCATGGCCATCCACTGGGAGGATGGATGAGAAGACCACCTGCGCTCCCAATTCTTTCACTTTCTTGCCTAAGTCTTCAAAGTCACTGCAGATGGTTTCCAGGTCCTTTCTTGCGGTGTCATTTGTCCCCACATGTATTAGCAGGAATGGGTAGTGATCTGTAGGTCTGAAGAGTCTTGATATCCTGTCAGACACATCTTTAATTTTTGCTCCTGGAAGACAGCACATTTCTCTTGAGGTTATGTCTGGTCTGCAGATAGCGGCCTCTGTTCCTTCTGTGTCTTCACACTCAGATGAGATGGAACAAACTGACCACATAGGAGGTTTTTTTTTTTTTCAAATTCAAACCGAGCAATCCTATTGGCTGAGTATGACTGTCGTTACCATGGTGACAGAATTTTAAAGGGACAGAACATTAATAATGTATAATAGTGTATTTTATGACATATTTCACATAATAGTGGCTGATATATGGACCTGTACAGATAATATGTGGGCGCACACTTCTATAACTCCTCATATTTTTCATACAGCAATTTGGTGGTGCTGCAGAGATATTTTGGGCGTAATATAACTTGTGCTGGCAATTGATCATCTATAAAGTAGTCTGGTAATGTATGTAATGGTCCTAAGATTGTGCTTTTATGTTCAATACAAATCTAAATATTAATCAGACGTCACTCCCTGCTATTTGAAGGGTTTTTGTCCCTTTCCCTATGTCAGAGTAGTATCACATATAGCTCGGATACGCTGCAGCCTTCAGAACAATGAGGTCCGTTGTGGCTTTTCCCTGCACATTCGGCCATTATATAAGTGACGGCAGCTGCGTTGTGTCCCTGCACGGCTGATAGCGTCGCTGTGCAGGGATTCAGTATGGTGGAGCTGGGGCTCTTTTCTTTTATGGGTCGATACAAGTCTTGTTCAGACATATAAATATGCCTTGATTACATTGTAGAAAAGAAGGGTGACATTACAGGAGTCCCATACATTCTCAGTGTAAGATCAGTGGGGTCGGACCCCCGGCACCAGGGAGTATACAGAAGGAGCTTGTGAATGTCTTACTTTAGTGGTCTTGTAAGCTCCTCATCCCACACTTTTCCTGTATAGGACATATAGCTTTTCTGTATACATAACTCTTATGTAAAAACAACATCCTCCATGCACATTTCTGTAGGTTGCCTGATGGTTCAGGTGTATTTACATCATTTTTTTCTACTGCCCGACCTAACAGCGTTCGCTTGCTCTTTTAGCAATCCAATTGTGTTGTTTCACATTTGGGGCGATTGTGTCAGCGGCAGGTTTCATTGTGGGGTTATATAATGGGCACTATTTTTATAGGCTTATTTGGATATTAATGCCTTTGTGAATAGATACTTTGCTGCTACCTTGCTCTTTATTATATTGTGGTGGGCAGTCTGTAGTCATATATTGAGATTTTCTGTGACTAGTTGGGCATATATATGTGAGGATTAACCATATCAGTACCTTGCAATGGTTTTGTTATTCATTGGGGCAATTGTTGCTTTTTAGTTGTTTTTTTTAACATGTCTTGTATGTTTAGTCTTTAATAAAATTCTATATTTTTGCTATTCCTTGGTGATCCCGGTCATTGCCTCCTTTCTTTCTCCTTGTTTCTTTGCATCTCTATTATGTAGCTGCAGGGTTAGGGACGGCCGGTTCCTTGCAGGAATAGTTATCAGGACGGGTGCGGTTTCTGCTGTAATAACTCATTCATGTGACCCATCAGTCATCACCCGATCAGCCGGGCAATGCTCAGCACAGGCCGCCGTCATCCCACTTCTCTACATCTATTATATAGACACTCCACAACTGCTCCTTCTCTTCAGAATTCAGAAAGATTTTTTTTTTTATTTATCTATTTTTTTATTTCCGCAGCCATGCAGTGACGCTAGGTAGGTGCAGAGCTAAAGGGAAACCCACCTCAGAAGAAAATTCTAGGGTCCTGATCACTAGAGATGAGAGCTTAAAGCGAATCTGTCACTAGGTTTTTGCCATATATTCCAAGAGCAGCATGATGTAGAGACAGAGACCCTGATTCCAGCGATGTGTCACTTTCTGGGCTGCTTGCTGGTGTTTTGATAAAATCTTTGTTTTATCAGTAGGAGGTTGTGACTAGAAGACTAGTAAACCTGCAACCAGGTATCCCTCATTTTTCAGGAGTGGTCCAAATTAAATAAAAAAGCGGTCTATAGGGCGCTAAAAGAATGAACACTAGAAGTGAAAAACTTTTTAGGACTAAAAAATAAATTTAATGAGCCCTTTCCACAAAGCGTTTCGATAGTGAACTATCTTCCTCAGGTGGTACATGGCGCGCTTTTTCTCCCTTTCTCTTTTCTCATTTTTCACAAGGTCTGTATAGCAGCCTTCTGCCTATGCACAGTGTACACAGAAAGCTGCCAATCAGTGGTGCAGCCGGTTATACGGAGCTCAGCATTCAGAGCACTGCTAGATCTGCAGTAGATAAAACTAAAATTTATCAAAACTGCAGCGAAATAAGGGACACATTTCTGGAATCAGGTTTCTGCCCTTACATCATACAGATGGGATAGCAAAACCTGGTGGCAGATTCCATTTTAGAGCCATCGGATATTACCTTGTGACCTCTCAAAGGGGAACTTGATGTCTAGGATGGTTATTATTTTATGTCATGTGTCTCTTGATGCGGGATAACTTGTATGTAATGTGTTGTATGTTAGGTCTATGCACAGTACAAGTCCTTCAGTACAGGGTTACCTGAGAAGCGTACCCAGCATGAAGCAGGACTTGTATTATGTTTTGTCAGGGATGATTAATGTCTGAGTGCTTTATGCTGCGTTCTGCAGTCATCTATCTGCCATCCTCCGTACACCCATCGCCGTCCTGTTCTCACACTTCTTTATTTGGCTTTTTTCTTGTGGTCGTAATATGGAGCATGTTGTATCCATAAAGCGGTCAGATTTGCCGGACCTCATGCTGTTCTGCCGAATCAGCCCTAGATCATTATTGGGGGCTGGGGCACCTCCAATTCAAGACGGTAGACAAATCGTGTCTTGTGAGACTGCACGCTCCAGCACCCACAATACTGGAGCATCGGTTAGGTTTACACACATCCACCTGTTGTGTTTTCTTTTGGGACACAGCAGTTTGTAGAATTGTCATCATTAATGTTTTCTTTTTTTTATCTTTCCAGTATTACTGAAATTCAGAAAGATGTGGAGTACAGACTGCCAATCACCTTTAAGAACTTCACCATCAGCATCAATATGTAAGTGACACGGGGTGCTATTGTCTTAGTTGAGAGATTACGTTGCATTTGTTGGGGTTATTAAATGTGAACCTAATGGGAATTAAAGGGATTGTCCTCTACTTTGATATTGATAACATCAGCATTGGGTATCAATATCAAATCGATGGGGTTCTGACAGCCCCCCAGAGAGGGAGCCGCATGCTCCTATTCACTTGTGAAGATGGCCCCCACTGATTCCATATTAATGACCTATCCAATGGGTAAGTGATCAATATCAAGGTAGTGGGCAGCCCCTTAAAGAAATCAGACCATATTAGGTACTTCTAGAATATCTTTGTCCCATGCTGTTGATAGACCCCACCGCGTGTAATCGGTACCCTACAATGACTTGTCATCCATAGTCATGTCTTGTAGCACTGGAGCCATTAAATGATGTTGCTTGGCGGCTCATGACGTCACTATAGATGATGTGTATTAATGCAAGTTGTTTAATTGCTACTAATAAGAAATCACTTTAAATCAATATGGAGGCTTATAGGGTCCTCTCAGCTTCCTTTTACATATGGAAGTAGTGGTAGAACAGTATCGTCGATTGTCCCTCCCCAGAAAAATTATCCTTTTTTTTTTTGCAGAGCTCCGATGTGCCAGTCAAAAGGAAATGGAGTGTCTGCAGATTGGTGTGGGAGTGCAGAGGGGCGTGTCCGTGCACTTGAAAGGAGCTGTCTAAGTGCAGGGATACGCCCCAGTGCACTTCCAGCCGGATTTGCAGATGTTTTCCACACTAGATTTGTCATGATGGACTCATCAGATCTCTTATAACACCATTACGATCATATGTCAAGGTGCTGACGTCCCTTTATGCCTTACGCTACGTGCCACCTAAATGGATTTTCCATTGAGATGAGATGAGGCTGTTGGGTATTTTCCCCGGACCTGTCACGTTTCTGTAGGCTGCAGTCATGTATCCCGCGTCTTGCTCTAATACTTTGTTTTTATTGCAGTTTACTTCCGCCACAATTTCCTCAAGACAAACCTCTCATCACAGTCTTTCCACCGATAAGACATCACCTGGTGGACAAGCAAGGCCCCAATGTCACCTGTCCTTTACTACATAATGTAAGGAGACTTGGGAGATTTTGAGCACTGGACTTAGGAATGTTGTCATTTAACCTTTCAATGACTGAGGTGTTTTTGTTTTTATAAAGTGGATCTGTGTGGTCTCCTGACACGTCTGTTTTAGTAATCTTATAAACCCTATAAAATCACAAATGTGCAGAATTTGTGTTTCAGACCACTGTGCAGTGCCTTTGAAGGCTATGTTCACACATTGCATTTTTTTCAGCGTTTTTTTAATGCAAATTTTCAGCTGTGTTTTACAGTACAAGCAAAGTCTATGAGATTTCAGAAATCTCCTGCTCACACCCTGGTTTGTGTATGATCAGTATTTTGTGATTTGCATTGTTTTTTGCTGAATAGAGCACGTCACTTCTTTCAGTGTATTTCACCCATTGAAAGTAATGTGTAGTGAAAAAACGCCTAGTGTGAACATAGCCTTACATCTAATTGACAATGGGGTGTTACCTTACTCCTTGTCCATGTCTAATCAGTTTGGACAGTAGGCATAATCACTACGACCAGGGGCCTGGCAGTGGCCAGTTGTCAATGTATCCACACATTTCCAGAAGATTGGCACAACGCAGAGGACCTGGGAAGAAGAGATGCCACGGTATTGTTACTTCATAGGGAATACACCTCTTTATTTTGGTAGATGAGGTCTTTGTCAAACACATCTTCAGCAAAGGAGAACGAAATGAAAGGATTAATGTATGTGTTAATGACCCGGTTCTGCGTGTGCTCTACGTAAAATGTGGCTGCAGATGGCTGTGCTGCATCGACACGTGAGGTTTGGGAGCCCCCTTACATCTAATGGGTGGGGGTCTTACATTGAGGTCCCCACTTCAGACATTTCTGATATTTCCAGTGAATTTTCCAAGGAAGTTTCAGATAAAAATACCATAAGAAAATGTGGTCAACCTTGTTTTAGTTTTTTTTTTTAATATATAAGATTTTTAGTTATAGTCTTTGTTATGTTCACATAGAAGACCGGTGGGTTTTTTCTTTTTTAGTAACAAAGTATATACAGTGGGGAAAATAAGTATTGGACACACTGCCGATTTTGCAAGTTTTCCCACCTACAAAGAATGGAGAGGGCTGTAATTTTTATCGTAGGTACACTTCACCTGTGAGAGACAGAATCTAAAAATAAAAAACAGAAAATAACATTTTATAATTTTTACATACTTATTTCATGCAATTATGCAAATTAATTATTTGATACAATAGAAAAACAGATCTTAATATTTGGTACGGAAACCTTTGTTTGCAATTACAGAGGTCAGACGTTTCCTGTAGTTCTTGACCAAGTTTGCAGACACTGCAGCAGGAATTTTGGACCACTCCTCCATACAGATCTTCTCCAGATCTTTCAAGTTTCGGGACTGTTGCTGGGTGCAGTTGTCCTGTCCCCTTTGCAGAAAAGCACCCCCAAAGTATAAGGTTTCCCCCAGCATGCTTCCCAGTTGGGACGGTGTTCTTGGGGTTGTACTCATCCTTCTTCTTTCTCCAAACACGGCAAGTGGAGTTGATACCAAAAAGTCCTATTTTGGTCTCATCTGACCACATGACCCTCTCTCATGCCTCCTCTGGATCAACCAGATGGTCATTGGCGAACTTCAAACGGGCCTGGACATGTGCTGGTGTGAGCAGGGGACCTGCAGGAGTTTAATCCATGACGGCATAGTGTGTTACTAATGGTAATGTTTGAGACTGTAGTCTCGGCTCTCTTCAGGTCATTGACCAGGTCCTCCTGTGTAGTTCTGGGCTGATTCCTGACCTTTCTCAGAATCATCCTTATCCCACGGGTCGAGATCTTGCATGGAGCCCCAGACCGAGGAAGATTGACAGTCATCTTGTGTTTCTTCCGTTTTCTAATAATTGTGCCAACAGTTGTTGCCTTCTCACCAAGCTGCTTGCATATTGTCCTGTAGCCAATCCCAGCCTGGAGCAGGTCTACAATTTTGTCCCTGGTGTCCTTAGATAGCTCTTTGGTCTTAACCATGGTGGATAGGTTGGAGTGTGATTGATTGAGTGTGTGGACAGGTGTCTTTTATACAGGTAACGAGTTCAAACAGGTACAATAAATACAGGTGAGGAGTGCAGAGTAGGAGGGCTTCTGAAAGAAAAACTAACAGGTCTGTGAGAGCCAGATTTCTTGCTGGTTGGTAGGTGATCAAATACTTATTTCATGCAATGAAATGCGATTTAATTATTTAAAAATCATCAAATGTGATTTTTTTTTGGATTTTATTTTTAGATTCTGTCTCTCACAGGTGAAGTGTACCTATGATAAAAATGACAGACCTATCCATTCTTTGTAGGTGGGAAAACTTGCAAAATCGGCAGTGTATCAAATACTTATTTTCCCTACTGCGTGCGTGTATGTATATATATATATGTGTGTGTGTGTGTGTGTATGTACAGTACAGACCAAAAGTTTCGACACACCTTCTCATTTAAAGACTTTTTATGTATTTTCATGACTATGAAAATTGTACATTCACACTGAAGGCATCAAAACTATGAATTAACACATGTGGAATTATATACTTAACAAAAAGTGTGAAACAACTGAAAATATGTCTTATATTCTAGGTTCTTCAAAGTAGCCACTTTTTGCTTTGATGACTGCTTTGCACACTCCTGGCATTCTCTTGATGCGCTTCAAGTGGTAGTCACCGGTAATGGTCTTCCAACAATCTTGAAGGAGTTCCCGGAGATGCTTAGCACTTGTTGGCCCTTTTGCCTTCACTCGGCGGTCCAGCTCACCCCAAACCATCTCGATTGGGTTCAGGTCTGGTGACTGTGGAGGCCAGGTCATCTGGCGTAGCACCCCATCACTCTCCTTCTTGGTCAAATAGCCCTTACACAGACTGGAGTTGTGTTTGGGGTCATTGTCCTTTTGAAAAATAAATGATAGTCCAACTAAACGCAAACCGGATGGAATAGCATGCTGCTGCAAGATGCTGTGGTAGTCATGCTAGTTCAGTATGCCTTCAATTTTGAATAAATCTCCAACAGTGTCACCAGCAAAGCACCCCCACACCATCACTCCTCCTCCTCCATGCTTCACTGTGTGAACCAGGCATGTAGAGTCCATCCGTTCACCTTTTCTGCGTCGCACAAAGACATGGTGGTTGGAACCAAAGATCTCAAATTTGGACTCATCAGACCAAAGCACAGATTTCCACTGGTCTACTGTCCATTCCTTGTGTTCTTTAGCCCAAACAAGTCTCTTCTGCTTGTTGCCTGTCCTTAGCAGTGGTTTCCTAGCAGCTATTTTACCATGAAGGCCTGCTGCACAAAGTCTCCTCTTAACAGTTGTTGAAGAGATGTTTCTGCTGCTAGAACTCTGTGTGGCATTGACCTGGTCTCTAATCTGAGCTGCTGTTAACCTGCGATTTCTGAGGCTGGTGACTCGGATAAACTTATCCTCAGAAGCAGAGGTGACTCTTGGTCTTCCTTTCCTGGGGCAGTCCTCATGTGAGACAGTTTCTTTGTAGCGCTTGATGGTTTTTGCAACTGCACTTGGGGACACTTTCAAAGTTTTCACAATTTTTCGGACTGACTGACCTTCATTTCTTAAAGTAATGATGGCCACTCGTTTTTCTTTACTTAGCTGCTTTTTTCTTGCCATAATACAAATTCTAACAGTCTATTCAGTAGGACTATCAGCTGTGTATCCACCAGACTTCTGCACAACACAACTGATGGTCCCAACCCCATTTATAAGGCAAGAAATCCCACTTATTAAACCTGACTGGGCACACGTGTGAAGTGAAAGCCATTTCCGGCGACTACCTCTTGAAGCTCATCAAGAGAATGCCAAGAGTGTGCAAAGCAGCCATCAAAGCAAAAGGTGGCTACTTTGAAGAACCTAGAATATAAGACATATTTTCAGTTGTTTCACACTTTTTTGTTAAGTATATAATTCCACATGTGTTAATTCATAGTTTTGATGCCTTCAGTGTGAATGTACAATTTTCTTAGTCATGAAAATACAGATAAATCTTTAAATGAGAAGGTGTGTCCACCTTTTGGTCTGTACTGTATATATACACTGCTCAAAAAAATAAAGGGAACACTTAAACAACAGAATATAACTCCAAGTAGATCAAACTGTCCACTTAGGAAACGACACTGATTGACAATCAATTTCACATGCTGTTGTGCAAATGGAATAGACAATAGATGGAAATTATTGGCAATTATCAAGACACCCTCAAAGGATTGATTCTGCAGGTGGGGACCACAGACCACATCTCAGTACCAATGCTTTCTGGCAGATGTTTTGGTCACTTTTGAATGTTGGTTATGCTTTCACACTCGTGGTAGCATGAGACAGACTCTAAAACCCACAGAAGTTGCTCAGGTAGTGCAGCTCATCCAGGATGGCACATCAGTGCGAGCTGTGGCAAGAAGGTTTGCTGTGTCTGTCAGCGTAGTGTCCAGAGGCTGGAGGTGCTACCAGGAGACAGGCCAGTACACCAGGAGACAAGGAGGGGGCCGTAGGAGGGCAACAACCCAGCAGCAGGACCGCTACCTCAGCCTTTGTGCAAGGAGGAACAGGGGGAGCACTGACAGAGCCCTGCAAAATGACCTCCAGCAGGCCACAAATGTTCATGTGTCTGCACAAACGGTTAGAAACCGACTCCATGAGGGTGGTATGAAGGCCCGACGTCCACAGATGGGGGTTGTGATCACATCCCAACATTGTGCAGGACGCTTGGCATTTGCCACAGAACACCAGGATTGGCAAAGTCGCCACTGGCACCCTGTGCTCTTCACAGATGAAAGCTGGTTCACACTGAGCACATGTGACAGACATGACAGAGTCTGGAGACGCCGCGGAGAGCGATCTGCTGCCTGCAACATCCTTCAGCATGACCGGTTAGGCAGTGGGTCAGTAATGGTGTGGAGTGGCATTTCTTTGGAGGGCCGCACAGCCCTCCATGTGCTCGCCAGAGGTAGCCTGACTGCCATTAGGTACCGAGATGAGATCCTCAGACCCCTTGTGAGACCATATGCTGGTGAGGTTTGCCCTGGGTTCCTCCTAATGCAGGACAATGCCAGACCTCATGTGGCTGGAGTGTGTCAGCAGTTCCTGCAAGATGAAGGCATTGAAGCTATGGACTGGCCCGCCCGTTCCCCAGACCTGAATCCGATTGAGCACATCTGGGACATCATGTCTCGCTCCATCCACCAACGTCACGTTGCACCACAGACTGTCCAGGAGTTGGCGGATGCTTTAGTCCAGGTCTGGGAGGAGATCGCACAGGAGACCATCCGCAACCTCATCAGGAGCATGCCCAGGCGTTGTAGGGAGGTCATACAGGCACGTGGAGGCCACACACAATACTGAACCTCATTTTGACTTGTTTTAAGGACATTACATCAAAGTTGGATCAGCCTGTAGTGTGTTTTACCACTTTAATTTTGGGGGTGGCTCCAAATCCAGGCCTCCATTAGTTAATAAATTTGATTTCCATTGATGATTTTTATGTGATTTTGCTGTCAGCACATTCAGCTTTGTACAGAACAAAGTATTCAATGAGAATATTTCATTCATTCAGATCTAGCATGTGTTATTTGAGTGTTCCCTTTATGTTTTTGAGCAGTGTATGTATATGTGTGTGTATATATATAATTTTTTTTTTTTTTTTTTCAATACATATTTCACTTTGGAGCTGACATAAGTCATGGACATGGGCTCTGTATCATGATATGTCTCCAATTTAGCAAATCTAGATCATGAAAGTAACTCTGTGAGCTGCCATGTTGTCACCCTGAGTAATATGCTATAGGTATCATTACTGAGTCATATAGTGATGAAGTGATTGACAGTTGCTCCTGCTTTCTATCGAGCGTCTCTCCTGCTCTCTCGAGCGTCTCTCCTGCTCTTTCTCTCTCGAGCGTCTCTCCTGCTCTCTCTCTCGAGCATCTCTCCTGCTCTCTCTCGAGCGTCTCTCCTGCTCTCTCTCTCTAGCTTCTCTCCTGCTCTTTCTCTCGAGCGTCTCTCCTGCTCTCTCTCGAGCGTCTCTCCTGCTCTCTCTCTCGGGCGTCTCTCCTGCTCTCTCTCGAGCGTCTCTCCTGCTCTCTCTCTCGAGCGTCTCTCCTGCTCTCTCTCTCGAGCGTCTCTCCTGCTCTCTCTCTCGAGCGTCTCTCCTGCTCTCTCTCTCGAGCATCTCTCCTGCTCTCTCTCTCGAGCGTGTCTCCTGCTCTCTCTCGAGCGTCTCTCCTGCTCTCTCTCTCTCGAGCGTCTCTCCTGCTCTCTCTCTCGAGCATCTCTCCTGCTCTCTCTCTCGAGCGTCTCTCCTGCTCTCTCTCTCTAGCTTCTCTCCTGCTCTTTCTCTCGAGCGTCTCTCCTGCTCTCTCTCGAGCGTCTCTCCTGCTCTCTCTCTCGGGCGTCTCTCCTGCTCTCTCTCGAGCGTCTCTCCTGCTCTCTCTCTCGAGCGTCTCTCCTGCTCTCTCTCTCGAGCGTCTCTCCTGCTCTCTCTCTCGAGCGTCTCTCCTGCTCTCTCTCTCGAGCGTGTCTCCTGCTCTCTCTCGAGCGTCTCTCCTGCTCTCTCTCTCTCGAGCGTCTCTCCTGCTCTCTCTCTCGAGCATCTCTCCTGCTCTCTCTCTCGAGCGTCTCTCCTGCTCTCTCTCTCTAGCTTCTCTCCTGCTCTTTCTCTCGAGCGTCTCTCCTGCTCTCTCTCGAGCGTCTCTCCTGCTCTCTCTCTCGAGCGTCTCTCCTGCTCTCTCTCGAGCGTCTCTCCTGCTCTCTCTCTCGAGTGTCTCTCCTGCTCTCTCTCTCTCGAACGTCTCTCCTGCTCTCTCTCTCGAGCGTCTCTCCTGCTCTCTCTCTCGAGCGTCTCTCCTGCTCTCTCTCGAGCGTCTCTCCTGCTCTCTCTCGAGCGTCTCTCCTGCTCTCTCTCGAGCTTCTCTCCTGTTCTCTCTCTCTCGAGCATCTCTCTCTCTAGCGTCTCTCCTGCTCTCTCTCTCTCGAGCGTCTCTCCTGCTCTCTCTCTCGAGCGTCTCTCCTGCTCTCTCTCTCGAGCGTCTCTCCTGCTCTCTCTCGAGCGTCTCTCCTGCTCTCTCTGGAGAGTCTCTCCTGCTCTCTCTCTCGAGCATCTCTCCTGCTCTCTCTCTCGAGCTTCTCTCCTGCTCTCTCTCTCGAGCGTCTCTCTCTCTCGAGCGTCTCTCCTGCTCTCTCTCTCTCGAGCGTCTCTCCTGCTCTCTCTCTCTCGGGCGTCTCTCCTGCTCTCTCTCTCTCGAGCGTCTCTCCTGCTCTCTCTCTCTCGAGCGTCTCTCCTGCTCTCTCTCTCGAGCGTCTCTCCTGCTCTCTCTCTCGAGCGTCTCTCCTGCTCTCTCTCTCTCGAGCATCTCTCCTGCTCTCTCTCTCGAGCGTCTCTCCTGCTCTCTCTCGAGCGTCTGTCCTGCTCTCTGTCGAGCGTCTCTCCTGCTCTCTCTCTCTCGAGCGTCTCTCCCGCTCTCTCTCTCTCGAGCGTCTCTCCTGCTCTCTCTCTCGAGCGTCTCTCCTGCTCTCTCTCTCGAGCATCTCTCCTGCTCTCTCTCTCGAGCGTCTCTCCTGCTCTCTCTCTCCCGAGCGTCTCTCCTGCTCTCTCTCTCTCGAGCGTCTCTCCTGCTCTCTCTCTCGAGCGTCTCTCCTGCTCTCTCTCTCGAGCGTCACTCCTGCTCTCTCTCTCGAGCGTCTCTCCTGATCTCTCTCTCGAGCGTCTCTCCTGCTCTCTCTCTCTCGAGCGTCTCTCCTGCTCTCTCTCTCTCGAGCGTCTCTCCTGCTCTCTCTCTCTCAAGCTTCTTTCCTGCTCTCTCTCTCGAGCGTCTCTCCTGCTCTCTCTCTCTCAAGCGTCTCTCCTGCTCTCTCTCTCTCGAGCGTCTCTCCTGCTCTCTCTCTCTCGAGCATCTCTCCTGATCTTGAGCGTCTCTCCTGCTCTCTCTCTCGAGCGTCTCTCCTGCTCTCTCTCTCTCTCGCGTCTCTCCTGCTCTCTCTCTCTCGAGCATCTCTCCTGATCTTGAGCGTCTCTCCTGCTCTCTCTCTCGAGCGTCTCTCCTGCTCTCTCTCTCGCGCGTCTCTCCTGCTCTCTCTCTCTCGAGCGTCTTTCTAGCATCTCTCCTGCTCTCTCTCTCTCGAGCGTCTCTCCTGCTCTCTCTCTCTTGAGCGTCTTTCTAGCGTCTCTCCTGCTCTCACTCTCTCGAGCGTCTCTCCTGCTCTCTCTCTCTCGAGCGTCTCTCCTGCTCTCTCTCGAGCGTCTCTCCTGCTCTCTCTCTCTCGAGCGTCTCTCCTGATCTTGAGCGTCTCTCCTGCTCTCTCTCTCTCGAGCGTCTTTCTAGCGTCTCTCCTGCTCTCTCCAGCCCTTGTCTGCTTGATCGCTGATACTGCCATACTTTGTGGTCTGTATACACTGTGTTCCAAATTATTATGCAAATAATATTTTCTCAGATTTTCCCAAATTACCTATATGAATTGCAGTCATTGTAATTTTCCAGTCAATAACTATTAGAGCACAATTGAAAGGTTTTTGTACAAACTGCCTATGATAACAGTATATTTAAAAAAAACAAAAAAAACCCTGAAACTGCACTCAAAATGCATGTTCCAAATTATTATGCACAGCAGAGTTTTCAACCTTTTCATTTTAATAAAGAACAAAAAAATGGTAATTTTTGAAATTATAAGCATTAGCAGGTTATTACAAACTGAAATCAAACAGTTTTCAACTCAAAACTTTATTCTAGGTGATGTTACATTTGCACATAGGACCGCTTGTTCGAAAGGAGCTTCTGAACTCTCTCGTCCATTGAATTTGTCAGGTTTTGGATGGTTTCTGCTTCAATTGTTTTGCATGAGGACAGAATACCCTCCCAGAGCTGTTGCTTAGATGTGAGCTGCCTCCCGCCATCATAGACACTCCTTTCGATGATGCTCCAGAGGTTCTCAATGGGGTTGAGGTCAGGGGAGCATGCTGGCCACACCATAAGTTTGTCCCCTTTTATGCCCATAGCAGCCAGAGATGCAGATGTGTTATGTGCAGCATGAGATGGGGCATTATCATGCATGAAAATGATCTTGCTGCGGAATGCACGGTTCTTCTTCTTGAACCATGGAAGGAAGTGCTGTTTGAGAAACTCAACATACATTATGGAGTTCATCTTTACCCCTTCAGGGATCCTAAAAGGGCCGACAATCCCTCTCCCCATGATTCCAGCCCAAGACATTACTCCACCTCCTCCTTGTTGGCGCCGTAGCCGTGTTTGCATGGGGTGTCCATCAACCAGCCATCCTCCACTCCATCCATCTGGACCATCGAGATCATTTCATGCATGATAATGCCCCGTCTCATGCTGGACATAACACATCTGCTTCTCTGGCTGCTATGGGCATAAAAGGGGACAAACTTATGGTGTGACCCCCATGCTCCCCTGACCTCAACCCCATTGAGAACCTCTGGAGCATCATCAAAAGGAGTGTCTATGATGGCGGGAGGCAGCTCACATCTAAGCAACAGCTCTGGGAGGGTATTCTGTCCTCATGCAAAACAATTGAAGCAGAAACCATCCAAAACCTGACAAATTCAATGGACGAGAGAGTTCAGAAGCTCCTTTCGAACAAGGGGTCCTATGTGCAAATGTAACATCACCTAGAATAAAGTTTTGAGTTGAAAACTGTTTGATTTCAGTGTGTAATAACCTGCTAATGCTTATAATTTCAAAAAAGACATTTTTTTTGTTCTTTATTAAAATGAAAAGGTTGAAAACTCTGCTGTGCATAATAATTTGGAACATGCATTTTGAGTGCAGTTTGAGTTTTTTATTTTTTTAATAATATACTGTTATCATAGGCAGTTTGTACAAAAACCTTTCAATTGTACTCTAATAGTTATTTGACTGGAAAATTACAATGACTGCAATTCATATAGGTAATTTGGGAAAATCTGAGAAAATATTATTTGCATAATAATTTGGAACACAGTGTTACGCCAGGAATCTCTGATCATGTTAGGTGTTATTATGGCATTAGCCACATGATTCTTTCTGATGAGAGTTTACAGCTGTTAACATCTTAACAATTTTCTCCTTTTTTAGTTTACTATGCACTCAGATCTTGGGAAAATAGTCCAGAATTTACTAGAAGAGTTTTGGAAAAGCCCTCCAACCCTGGCCCCAACCTCTGGCTCTTTCCCCTAGTAAGTAATTATATTGTCCTGAGATCTCAGATCCTTCCATTGTTATGGTGGAATATCATCTAAGTTTAAAGGGTTATTCCAATATTCTTAAAGTGGTGAAATTGCAAAATTCTTGTAAAATCAAGCAATTTAGTAATTTACTTGTTATTAAAAATCCTTTCCATTCTCAACAATGGAAGTATATTTAATTTTATTCTTTTCTGCTTCTGCGGTGGCAAAATACAAGTCCTTCCCAGTAGAGCTTGTAAGCACTGCCCGAAGCTGGCGGGATGGCTGGAGCGCACTGCCGGCTTCAGTGCCGCTGCTTCCCAGATGCTGCAAAGGCAAAATGATCTCTGCTTGCAGCACCAGAGAGCGCATAGTTCGGACAAGCCGCACAACACATGCCGCTGCACCAAGCTGTCAATCAAGCAGGAGCGCACTGCTCCCCATAAATCGGGAAGCGAGGAGGCTGGGGAGCGGTGCACTTCTACTTGATAAGATGGCACATCCGCTTTTAGCACTTATTTCTGCTCATCTGAACGATTGTTTACCCTCACATTGCGGCTGAATTTGTGGTTCCATGTAGCAAATGACAGTAAGTTCTAATTTTGACTGCAGGTTTCTTTGTAGAGTTGTACCTTAACTTGTACCTGAACATTTCTTTTTCTGTCCTTTAGACTTTTAACATTATCAAAATTCAGACTTTACAAATTATGGGTCCCCTCCTTTCCATATTGTTTGATGGGAATACCCACTGTACACCAATGATGAGAGTTTTGTACCGAGTGGTTGGGGTCTAAGGGCTAGCGTTTCTCCTTGTGGAGAATGCCAAGCCAAGCCTGGCATGTCAGAGTGAGGAGACGTATATGACGCGCCCCCTGGGCCAGTGTTGTTGGGGATACCCGGAGCCGGATCAGATGGGGGTTGTAGTCTCCGAGTGGCTGTGACCCGGTCCGTGCCCAGGGTGTCAAGCTCAGTGTGTGGCAGTCCTTACTGATGTTACTAAAGTTCTTTATGTCGACTACGCCACCCGTTGAATTGCGGTCACTACGGCCGCCGCTGCAGCAGGGTCCGCTGAGGCTGATGGTGTTTGTGCAGCTTAGGTAGTATAACCCCCAACGGGAGGGGTATAGCCCCAGGGGGGTCAGGTGCAGAGGATGGTGGTTGTGGAGGTGCAGGGATGATGGTAATGAGAGTCAGAGTCGGGTTGTGCAGTTCAGGGTTCTTTACTTACTGCAGATGTTCCGGTCACTCCGGCCTTGAGTGACCACCCGAGCCGTGCTGCGTCCACCAGGTCCTGGACTCGGCCAACCCCCAAGTAGTTCTGGAGCGTGGTTCTGAGCTCCCGTTCTGTCCTGTCCTCGTCTCTGGCCTTCCCCACCAGGGATCCACCTATGTCCGGCTCCCTCGGGCCTTCTGTTGGTAAAACCCTTGACTCTGGGTTCCCTGACCCTTCGCGTGGTCTGCCTTCCGGGTGGATATGGTGGGTGGCCGTGGCAGATGCTGCCCACGGCCTCCGGTCTCTGGCTGAGGTATGCTGTAGCCCCCACCAGTTTGGGATCCGGTACCCTGTTGCCAACTCTTCACCCTGTGGTTGTATTTATGCTCTCAGAGTTCCTTCTTTCTCCCCCTCTGGGTCTTTCGTTCTCTCCTCTCTCACTCTGGGCCTGGGGCTGCTCTGCTCCTCTGCTTTCTTCCACTGCTCTGCAAAGACTTACTTCTCACAGACTGACTGACTGACTGTGGCTGACTGACTGACTGACCCTGATCTTAGATGGTTCCCACCTTTTATACTCCCTCTATGTGTGAGCTCAGGTGACCAGCACCCAATGAGCTCCTAGCACTACCCAGACTGCTCCCCCTATCTGCCCCTACACTACTGGGATGGTCCACCCCCCTCCCACTCCAGCCAAGGACAGACTCGATCGTACCTGCACATTTCTAAGTGGGAGTACCGTTGGTCTGCCCTCCGGAAATGGGATGTGTGTAGTGCATGCAGCTAACTGAGCTCAGTTCCACACTCCATCCTTACCCGGGAGTGGAATATCACACCTCTGGCTGAGGTGCAATACCCCTGTAGCAGCCGAATCCTCAGGGTGCTACATATAAGCCGTGCATGCTCCTCTGGGCAATTAAATATGCAAATTGTCTCTTCAGAGAGGAAGAGGATTAGAACTTTAGCGCCACCTTTTGGAAGTAATCCTAAAAGTCAATATCGACCCTTTAACGAGCCTTGCTATATGACTTGTGATAAAAGCCAAACCAGATTCTCAATTTGCAGACACGGTGTGTCGGGGAAACTCTGCATGATGCCGCTGCACATGAGACTATGTTCACACGTCAGTAATCATCCATTAGAACGTTCTAACATGATTATTGGATGTGTGAACATAGTCCGTATCCAGCAGCAATCTGATAACAGAACAGTTGTGCAGGCCCAACTTTTTTTTATGTGGCAAAAAAAAACAACTTATTTCAATTTGATCCATTTTGTAACATTGAACCCTATGGAAAACTGATTTGTTAATTAGCCATCCATTTTTTTTTTCATTTTGCAACAGGTTAATTGTTCTATTTACTGGATCAGTTTCAAAAGGAAGAAAACAGATGGCTAATAAACGGATCCGTTTTCCATAGACGTCAGTGTTAAGAAAATGGACCGAGTTGAAATTAGTTTCTTTTCAGGTGGACAAAAAAGTTGTGTCAATTATTTTTTTGTGTGTGTGAATGGATCGCTGCTGGATCCATCCTACCTGATGATTACTGGACATGTGAACATAGGCTAACGCTATGGGAGCTGTGGAAATGGCGGTGTGTTCACAATCATTTACACTTCAGAGACCAAAGAAGTCTTCAGTTGTAGTGACAAGTTGGAGTCACAGTGATGTCAATTTATCAGAAATCTGTGGCGGTGAATAGAAGAGACTTGGAGCACAAAGCTGGTGCGATGGGGCGGTCATTTTCAAGACTGCTTAAGCTGTAGCGTTATTGGCAGCACATCATCGCCCTGTGTGATCAGATCGTGTGCTGCTGAGATTCTATCATATTAACCATCATTCTGTGCGGACAGAAGTGCGGCTCGCCTGTCTACACATCTCCAGAAGTGACTGCCTATGGATATGATGCTGCTGATGGGCAGAATGGGTATAATGACTAAACCCAGCATTACAGGGTGCTATATACCATCCAGACGGCTCCTCTTACTTCTCTTGTACATTTTCTGTCCGTGGATGTGCTGTATGTTGCTGCTGCCGGTAAGCAGGGCCCGGACAGTTCTCTCCCATTGTGCACCTTGCATGGCGGCTACACTAGCAGTAGAGGAGAGGTGATCATCTCGCAGCCCATGTGGAGTACGGGCTACATTGTGTCCTCATGAAGCCTGTCAGTAACCTTATCTGCAGATTAACATCTCTGCTATACTAATAGGATTGCAGGGTAACTGTGTGTTAATAGTGTGTATCTGTCCGTACACAGTATGTTCAGAGCTGCAGAATTACAGCACATAATAGGCTGATCTATCTGCTGGCATGTTGGCGACACAGCATCTACCTACAGATATTGTATGTCCTATTTCATTACGATGGTGCTTGGGAGAATACTAATCTAATGACGGAAACCCTTTCTTGTCTTTCTGCCTGTACAGCAATCCCGCAGGGAGGCCTCCGTACCCTCTTTCTGGCTTTTCTTTGTTTCCACCTTTCCCTACACAAGATAACAATAGATCAGTGCCAGTATCTGAACCTGTTCCTTCCACATACAACTCTGCCAAAACTGCCGCCCCCGCATACGGCCTAATTACAGATCTGCCGGTGCCTG
This sequence comes from Phyllobates terribilis, assembly GCF_046119375.1. NCBI lineage: Eukaryota > Metazoa > Chordata > Amphibia > Anura > Dendrobatidae > Phyllobates > Phyllobates terribilis. Next base: position 18,758,932 of record NW_027362777.1, read on the forward strand.
TCCCCCCGTCTGAAGTAAGTGCGCAGCCGTGATCAGAAAAAGCCAAAAAATGTCAATTAAACTTTAATAGGTGGGCAGGGAAGATGTTTCTGTAAAGGGGTTGTCTGGTCTAAAACGACAAGTCTGCAGTCACTGTGTATGACTGCAGACTTGTGAATCCTCACATAGAGCACACTGCACACAGTGAGGATTCTGTGGTGTCCACACCGGGAAAGGCGGTCAGGTGGCCACAAGTATATGACGCACCCCCTGGGCCATATTCTTTAGGGGAATACCCGGAGCCGGATCAGATGGGGGTTGTAGTCTCCGAGTGGCTGTGACCCGGTCCGTGCCCAGGGTGTCAAGCTCAGTGTGTGGCAGTCCTTACTGATGTTACTAAAGTTCTTTATGTCGACTACGCCACCCGTTGTATTGCGGTCACTACGGCCGCCGCTGCAGCAGGGTCCGCTGAGGCTGATGGTGTTGGTGCAGCTTAGGTAGTATAACCCCCAACGGGAGGGGTATAGCCTCAGGGGGTCAGGTGCAGAGGATGGTGGTTGTGGAGGTGCAGGGAGGATGGTAATCAGAGACAGAGTCGGGTTGTGCAGTTCAGGGTTTTTACTTACTGCAGATGTTCCGGTCACTCCGGCCTTGAGTGACCACCCGAGCCGTGCTGCGTCCACCAGGTCCTGGACTCGGCCAACCCCCAAGTAGTTCTGGAGCGTGGTTCTGAGCTCCCTTTCTGTCCTGTCCTCGTCTCTGGCCGTCCCCACCAGGGATCCACCTATGTCCAGCTCCCTCGGGCCTTTTGGTGGTAAACCCTTGTCTCTGGGTTCCCTGACCCTATTCGTGGTCTGCCTTCCGGGCGGATATGGTGAGTGGTCGTGGCAGATGCTGCCCACGACCTCCGGTCTCTGGCTGAGGTGTGCTGTAGCCTCCACCAGCTTGGGATCCGGTACCCTGTTGCCAACTCTTCACCCTGTGGTTTAGTTTGGGTTCTCAGAGTTCCTTCTTTCTCCCCCTCTGGGTCCTTCTTTCTCCTCTCTCTTGGCCTGGGGCTGCTCTGCTCCTCTGCTCTCTTCCTCTGCAAAGACTGGCAGACTGACTGACTGACCAGCCTTCTACAAAAGACTCCTCTGCAAAGACCCTGATCTAAGATGGTTCCCACCTTATATACTCCCTCTATGTGTGAGCTCAGGTGACCAGCACCCAATGAGCTCCTAACTTTACCCAGACTGCTCCCCCTATCTGCCCCTACACTACTGGGATGTTCCACCCCCCTCCCACTCCAGCCAGGAACAGACACTGTCGTACCTGCACATTTCTCTAGTGGGAGTACCATCGGTCTGTTCCCCGGAAATGGGATGTATGTAGTGCATGCAGCTAACTGAGCTCAGTCCCACACTCCATCCTTACCCGGGAGTGGAATATCACACCTCTGGGTTGAGGTGCAATACCCCTGTAGCAGCCGAATCCTCAGGGTGCTACATTCCCCCCTGGTAAATCACAGCACGTCCTCGGGCTGTAAGAGATAAAACACCAAAATATACAATTTTTCATATAAACATAATAAAACATATAAAACAACATATATTAGCAGCATCATAAAACTTTTCATATAAAACTTTCTCGTAGTCGTTTCTTGCTTCTAGCTCCTCCGGTCACTGTGCAACTGATGACCGGGCAAAGTGCGACAGTCTCTTTCAGATTAAATACGGCTTTCCTATAAAACCAGTAGGGGGCGCTTTAGGACGCGCAACTATATACAAAGGGTAGGTGGCCGCTCTCAGTCCTCGGCCAGGTATCAGGAAGGAATGACCGCTCTCAGTCCTCGGTCAGTGGGATTAATGGACACACGGGTTAACAGTTCAGTTCTCTGGTCCCAACGGGGACTATATTAGCAGCAACGGTTCACTGTGCCCCGACGGGCAACTATATACAGTCTCTACTCTGCCGTACTCAACGACGACGTCCTCCTGCTCTTTCTTTGTGATTGGTTCCAGGTTCTGGTTCAGACCCGTCCGGGTCCTCTTGCTCCTCCTCACACCGCAGCTCCTCCTCCGTCAGGCGATGCACATGGAGGGCGTAGGGTCCTTTGGCACACTTGTGCCGGGTGAAGGTGACCTCGTCCCCTAAATACAGGTCACGACCTCTGTGTCCCTCCGGTAGGTGGGACTCAACGTCTCTTCTTGTCACGAAGACGTCGCCTGGGGTGCGGTGATCCCTGATGAAACCCCACCCATGCTGCAGATTAAATTTTATCACAGTCCCGATGGTACGGGGACCATGCGCTGCACGGGGGTCTCTCCTGGTCCGGCTCTTCTGCTCCGCGCTCCTGACTTGGGCTTGCTGTTCCCGGACCCGCCTCTCTCTCCGCTCCCTCTCGAAGACCTCGAGCTGTTGCCGGCAGCACTCAGCACGCTCCGTTGTAGCTGCCCGAGTCTCCTGAGTGAACCCCATGAGGTCTTCTCCGGTGGGGTCCCACTCATACTGGGTCTCTTCTAGCGGGGGCGAGATCCTCTTCACGGGCTTTGGAGCCGGGATCAGGGGTTCACACATGGGCCTTGCCCTCTGGAGTTCTAGTTCGTAGTACTCTTGGGGCCAGATGAAGGGCTGCCCATCCGGCCAGGTATGTTGGGCGAACAGGCTTTCACCCAGGTGCGGCACTCTCGATGTTACGGGCGCTGTGGTGGTAGCGGCGCCCGGGTTGCCCTGGCCTTGCGACCAGGCTTGGGGCACTTTGAAGGTGAAGGGCACCGTAAGGACGGCGGCGCCCTGTGTTACTTGGCCCTGCGACCAGGCCGGAGACTCCGCGGAGGTAGGGGGCGCTGTTGGCATTGCGGCGCCCGGGGGTACTAGGCCTTGCGACCAGGCTGGTGGTACTTCCTGCTTGGCCACGCTCGGGGTCGAGGCGTGTGACGTCACAGGGGTCGCGGCTTCCGGTTGAGGCCTAGTCTGCGGCGGTGACGTTGCAGCGGCGGGCACGGCAGGGGGTACTTCGGGCTCTGCGACGGGGAGCTGGGGCAGGTACGCGGTTTCCCGGTTCGGGGTAGAGACGTCCCCTTTACCTGCCTCCATTCGTTCGGCTCCCTTCTCGGCGCCGTCTCCGGCCTTCAGTTCTCCTGCGCCATCCTCAGAGGCGGTCTGTCTCCTCGTCTCGGGTGGCGTGCTCCGCTGACGGGTTCTTGTCTGCTGGGCCATCTCACGGCTCCATTCTGCTAACGTCTCTCGCTGCACCCGGGCCATCCTCCGTGCGAGGCCCTCCAGCGCAGTCTGTGCACACTCCCGATCTCGGGGGAGCTGTGCCAAGACCTCCACTAAGCCTAGTGGGGTCGTTGCTTCTAGCAGGCTCCTGACCAACGGGTCGGTGCTGCTCTGCTCTCCTCCTGTTGTCTCCAGCAGGCCTTCTGGAGTGGCGACCGGCAACAGGCTCCTGACCACTGGGTCGGTGCTGCCTGGAGTGGCGGCCCGCATCAGGCTCCTGACCACTGGGTCGGTGCTGCCTGGCTCTCCCTCCATCTCCGGGTAGGCTCTTTCTGGACTCTGCTCCAGGCTTCTTGTCTCCGGGTGCGCTCTCTCCAGACTGCTCCAGGCGACACCCATCTTTGCTCTCTTGTTCTCAGTCCTCCCACTTCGAGGGCGGTCCCGGGGCCACTTGGTGATTGTCAGCTCCAGGGGCAGTTCTTTCACGCTGACAGACACCTCTAGCATCACAGTCTCTGTTGGTGGGGGCGGTTTCCACTTTTGGCGCCATTTTCGGTCCTGGCCCACGATGGGAGGCGGCCTCTTGCCATCCTCTGGCACGCCCCTAATGGCGTCCGCTCTGACAAGGCGGGAAACCTTTGGAAATGGCGGGAATCGTCTCCCAGTGGCGGGAAACTCTGCAGATGGCGGGAAAAAGCTGTTAATGGCAGACAACCGGCGGGAATCGATCTGTGATGGAGTCCGATGGCGGGGACCCTCCGGGACCGGCGGGAGACTTCTTTTTGAGGTAAACTTGTTCTTTTCTTCAGGCACGCAGTACCCGGGTGTTGCGGGCACGTGATCCTGCCGACTACGCCAAAGTTGACGCACCCCCTGGGCCATATTCTTTAGGGGAATACCCGGAGCCGGATCAGATGGGGGTTGTAGTCTCCGAGTGGCTGTGACCCGGTCCGTGCCCAGGGTGTCAAGCTCAGTGTGTGGCAGTCCTTACTGATGTTACTAAAGTTCTTTATGTCGACTACGCCACCCGTTGTATTGCGGTCACTACGGCCGCCGCTGCAGCAGGGTCCGCTGAGGCTGATGGTGTTGGTGCAGCTTAGGTAGTATAACCCCCAACGGGAGGGGTATAGCCTCAGGGGGTCAGGTGCAGAGGATGGTGGTTGTGGAGGTGCAGGGAGGATGGTAATCAGAGACAGAGTCGGGTTGTGCAGTTCAGGGTTTTTACTTACTGCAGATGTTCCGGTCACTCCGGCCTTGAGTGACCACCCGAGCCGTGCTGCGTCCACCAGGTCCTGGACTCGGCCAACCCCCAAGTAGTTCTGGAGCGTGGTTCTGAGCTCCCTTTCTGTCCTGTCCTCGTCTCTGGCCGTCCCCACCAGGGATCCACCTATGTCCGGCTCCCTCGGGCCTTTTGGTGGTAAACCCTTGTCTCTGGGTTCCCTGACCCTATTCGTGGTCTGCCTTCCGGGCGGATATGGTGAGTGGTCGTGGCAGATGCTGCCCACGACCTCCGGTCTCTGGCTGAGGTGTGCTGTAGCCTCCACCAGCTTGGGATCCGGTACCCTGTTGCCAACTCTTCACCCTGTGGTTTAGTTTGGGTTCTCAGAGTTCCTTCTTTCTCCCCCTCTGGGTCCTTCTTTCTCCTCTCTCTTGGCCTGGGGCTGCTCTGCTCCTCTGCTCTCTTCCTCTGCAAAGACTGGCAGACTGACTGACTGACCAGCCTTCTACAAAAGACTCCTCTGCAAAGACCCTGATCTAAGATGGTTCCCACCTTATATACTCCCTCTATGTGTGAGCTCAGGTGACCAGCACCCAATGAGCTCCTAACTTTACCCAGACTGCTCCCCCTATCTGCCCCTACACTACTGGGATGTTCCACCCCCCTCCCACTCCAGCCAGGAACAGACACTGTCGTACCTGCACATTTCTCTAGTGGGAGTACCATCGGTCTGTTCCCCGGAAATGGGATGTATGTAGTGCATGCAGCTAACTGAGCTCATTCCCACACTCCATCCTTACCCGGGAGTGGAATATCACACCTCTGGGTTGAGGTGCAATACCCCTGTAGCAGCCGAATCCTCAGGGTGCTACATTTACAATATGCGTACTTCCGGCCACAATCTGGCTACACTGTTTCCAGCGCGCTCAATGCAAGTGTATTGTGCGAGGCCTTGAACTGTAGTTGGATTCTGGCTGGGAGTATGCATAGCGCGTACTTGCAGACAGCAGTGCACACTATGTGAGAATTCACAAGTCTGCAGTCAGTGTCATGTCGGATCAGAAAACCCCTTTAAGAGCTTGTCTAATCTTGTTTCATCAGGAGCACACTGCTCCTCTGTCTTGCTGGCTACCTCCTTGCTGGGGTCAGTGCTCTCCTGAAGATGGACAGTTTCAACCAGCGGCATGGTCGCGCCGCTGGTCTGAACTATGCACTTTCCTCTGCTGTCGGCAGAGACCGCTTTGACTTTGCAGCGTCGGAGGAGCACAGAGGTACTGAATCCAGGGATGCGGCCAACTTCAGAGCTGCACTTGCAAGCTGTATAGCAAACTGCTTTCCTTGCCTAGGAGACTGGCCACCACTGATAGACAGCAGCAGTGGCCGGTAACCTAGGCACCGAACATTTCTGTTTCTGTAGTCTCTCACCAGTACCTGTATATATTTCTTAGATGGGTGTGAACAGCTTTACATATAAGATGCCTGATCTCCCTGAAACGTTTCCTGAGTTGTCAGATTTGAGGTTTGTATTTTTACAACTAAAATAAAAAATAAAAAGTTTAATTTTTATTTGTCAAAAAAAAAATTCTGAATTCTATATTAGTTCTAATGATAAAATGACATCCATCCTAGTATTCCCCAGGGCCACCCCTATAGATAAGTCTGTGGGGGCTTATTCTGCACACTGGCTTCTCTGTACCCTGTTGTAACATTTCCATGAAAGTCTTCGACGCACGTTTCTCTTTTTTTCTACTTCAGCGTGTCACAGCTCACCGATATGATGGAGCAAGAGGATGTTCTTCTGGAGCAGTTTGTAAATCTTCCACAACTAAAACAGATTATATCTGATAAAGAGGAGCTAGTGAAAAATATCGAGGAGCTGGTAAGTAAGATTTGGTGGATGGTAGTTGAATACGGTTTTGAGGAATGAAGAGTTTTTCTGGTTCTTGGGGAAAAAAAATATAGATAGATAGATATACAGTACAGACCAAAAGTTTGGACACACCTTCTCATTTAAAGATTTTTCTGTATTTTCATGACTATGAAAATTGTACATTCACACTGAAGGCATCAAAACTATGAATTAACACATGTGGAATTATATAGTTAACAAAAAAGTGCGAAACAACTGAAAATATGTCTTATATTCTAGGTTCTTCAAAGTAGCCACCTTTTGCTTTCATGACTGCTTTGAACACTCTTGGCATTCTCTTGATGAGCTTCAAGAGGTAGTCACCGGAAATGGTCTTCCGGCCCATTTCAAGTTTGCCAATGACCATCTGGCATGGGAGAAGGTCTTGTGGTCAGATGAGACCAAAATAGAACTTTTTGGTATCAACTCCACTCGCCGTGAGCAAGAAGGAGGATGAGTACAACCCCAAGAACACTGTCCCAACCGTGAAGCATGGTGAGGAAAATGTCATACTTTGGGGGTGCTTTTCTGCAAAGGGGACAGGATGACTGCACCATATTGAAGGGAGGATGGATGGGGTCATGTATCGCGAGATTTTGTCCAACAACTTCTATCCCTCAGTAAGAGCATTGAAGATGGGACGTGCCTGGGTCTTCCACCATGACAATGACCCGAAACACATAGCCAAGGAAACTAAGGAGTGTCTCTGCTAGAAGCATTTCAAGGTCCTGGAGTAGCCTAACCAGTCTCCAGACCTGAACCCAGTAGAAAATCTTTAGAGGGAGCTGAAACTCCAATGTTGCCCAGCGACAGCCCCGAAACCTGAAAGATCTGGAGAAGATCTGTATGGAGGAGTGGGCCAAAGTCCCTGCTGCGGTGTGTGCAAACTTGGTCAAGAACTACAGGAAACTTCTGACCTCTGTAATTGCAAACAAAGGTTTCTGTACCAAATATTACGTTCTGTTTTTCTATTGTATCACATACTTATTTCAATCAATAAAATGCTAATTAATTATGTAAAAATCATACAATGTGATTTTCTGGATTCTTCTTCTGTCTCTCACAGTTGAAGTATACCTGCGATAAAAAAAGAAATACAGACCTCTCCATTCTTTGTAGGTGGGAAAACTTGCAATATCGGCAGTGTATCAAATACTTATTTTCCCCACTGGATATACACAGCGGGTGAAATACTCACACTTCACCAATTTTCTAAGTAACTATGTTACTAAAGGTGCTATAGGCATGAAATTCTCCCCAGATATCAGTAACAGACCATCCAATCCACATAGGCAAAGAAATCAAACAATAGATGTCCATAGATTAAGTTATGTGTAATAATGAGAAATTACACGGGGAAAAAGTATTGACTATGCTTACTGAAATGTATTTAATACTTCGTACACAAGCCTTTGTTGGTGATGACAGCTTCAAGATTCATCCTGTATGGAGAAACTAGTCGCATGCATTGCTCAGGTGTGATTTTGTCCCATTCTTCCACACAAACACGCTACAAATCCTGAAGATCCCTTGGGCTCCTTCTATGAACTCTGAGCTTCAGTTCCTTCTATAAATATTCTGTTGGATTCAGGTCAGGTGATTGGGTGGGCCATTTTAGCAGCTTTAATTATCTCTCTCTGAAAACAATTGAGCGTTTCCTTGGCTGTGTGTTTGGGATCATTGTCTTGCTGAAATGTCCACCCTTGTTTCATCATCATCCTGGTAGATTGCAGCCGATTTTTATCAAGAATGTCTCGTACATTTATCCATTCCTCCTTCCTTCATTAATATGAAGATTGCCGTATGCTGAAAAACAGCCACATTCCATGATGTTCCCACCTCCAAACTTCACTGTTAGTATGGTGTTTTGGGGGTGATATGCAGTGTCTTTTGGCCTCCAAACATGGTGTGTATTATGACATCCAAAGAGCTCAATTTTGGTCTCATCTGACCAGACTCTATCCTCCCAGTATTTCACAGGCTTGTCTAAATATTGTTGAGCAAACGTTAAACACGCGTCAACATGCTTTTTGTTCAGCAATGGAGTCTTGCGTGCTAAGCGTGCATACAGACCATGGAGGTTGAGTGCATCACTTATAGTTTTCTTTGAAACAATTGCTGATTCCTGGTCTTTCTGTAACTCTCCACAGGTGGTCCTTGGTCATGGACAACTCTTTTGATAATTAACTTCACTCCTCTGTTTGAAATCTTGCTAACGAGACACCTTTTTATAGGCCATCAGTTGAACCACCTAATATTATTTTTCACTAAGTGGCAGGATGGGTTTCTAATTACTGATAGATTTCAGCTGTTGTCATGACTTTCCATGGCTTTTTGCCTCTCTCTCTCTTCATGTGTTCAGTACCTTTTTCCTGTGTCATTTCTCATTATTACACATAATTCATGGACATCTATGATTTGATTTCTTTGCCTGTGTGGACTGGATGGGTTGTTACCGACATCTGGTGAGAATTTCATGTCAATAGCACCTTTAGTAATATATTTACTTAGACAATTGGTGACATGTTCAATACTTATTTCATCCTCTGTATGTGTATATTAATATAGAATTTTTTTTAATTTTTTTAATCCAGAAAAGAATCTTCAAATTGAGCCAATTCTGGAGTGAAAGCGACAAGCATTATTAGATAAGGTAAGCCACTGTGGATGGGGCTGACATGACAGGCGCAGTCTTTACGGCAGGTTTGGTTCATTTGTGGATTGTGCTAAGGAATTCTGACGATCTCACCCTTGCTATATTGAAGTTGGTGAAATTCAGATTGATAATCTGCTGTATTTTCACCCCACAATGACATGCCGGGATTTGGAACATCTTTGGCGTTCTCATTTTTCTATATGGGCAATCTTTACAGTTTGCGGATGAGATTTGTAAAGTCTCATCCACTTACCTTATAAACCTGCTCTGATCTGGCCGTAAAAGCTGCAGCAAATGCGGCCCGCGTGAATTCATCCTCATTTCCTTGTGTTTTTCTTCTCTTCCAGTATGAGCTTCTGACTCAAATGAAAACCAGCAAAGACAGCATGAGCTGAGCGAGGTAATGTGGCGGATACGGGGCTAGAGAAGATGGCGCCTGCGGGACAGTGATATCACCTCTTGTGAATGGTGGATTCTATTCTATATTGATTGTTACCTTTCATTATTATCCTGTCTGTGATGATCATGAGACTGATGCAAAGCCTTGTGAACAGAATAAGAAGTTTGAGTCTAGTATTAGGATTAATGGCCAGTTTGCATTTTTTTTTTATCTAGATTGTGTTATGGAAAATCGAAAAAAAACTCAGTAGTTAAAAATAACATGTAAAGAGAACCTGTGAGCTTTCTCATGCCTCCCGAAGCGCCACCATGGATTTATTCATCTTTTTGTACCCTGTGTAAAGAGCCCATTAATAGTGGCTTACTGATTTCTAGCATTTTTATAACTGCGGCCGTGATAATAAGTAGGTGAATATTTGTGGGGGCATTGCAACGCGCCCCACCACTAGTCACCCTCTAATTAGCAAATTGCCACCACAATTATAAAATAGATTTTCGCCAAATGCAGAAATCAGAAAGCCACTAAAAGGGGTTTGTTAGGACGGGTATAAAGTGAGAAATAAATACATGGTGACGGTTTGTGATCTCGGGGGAGCTGACAGGTTACCTTTAACATAAAGTCCTGGTCATTTTCTGATGACACATTCCCTTTAATTGCAGAACTGTGCTGTCAGTAGATCTCTTTGATAAGTTAAAGGGTAATAAAAGCCCTTTATGTGTCCTGTGGAAACTGGACTTCTAATCTGCAGAAAGCCGCTGAAGCCACAAATGACATTATTGTTCAGTAGAACAAAGGGAACGTTCTGAAAGGTTTACAGTGCGGGGGGATATGGACGGCGTGCACTGTAAGGGGGCCATGCAAGAATTGGCTGAATATTGAAATATTAGTATATGTATGATGTCGCTACTAGTGATGAGCGAGCGTGCTCGTTTAACCCTTTAAACGAGCATGCTCGGTTACTCGCCAAGTAGTTTCGGCGTGCTGTGCATATCGGTTGCAGCCGCAGCAGCTGCATGTGTCGCGGCTGTTACACAGCTGTGACACATGCAGAGACTGGCTAACAAACAGGCAATCCCTGCATGTGTCACAGCTGTGTAACAGCCGCGATACATGCAGCCGCCCCGGCTGCAACGGAAATGCTGAACACGACGAAACTACTCAGCGAGTACCCGAGTGTGCTCGTTTAAAGTGTTAAACGAGCACGCTCGCTCATCACTAGTCGCTACATGTTCCCAGATTGCCACTATAGTCCTATACAATGTTTTCAGCATCATCTCGCCCAGTTTTCCATATAATACACATTTTTATATCAGCTGATCTTTTCTACTAGACAGACGATAGGTCCAATTGTCCAGACTTGTATTTAATCCTGATGATTAGTACTGTGAGGTTATAGCATGTGAATGGTACATGACCAGATGCTTTCACAGCAGCCAACCAGAGCTTGGCTTTCATTTTTTAGGAACAGTTTGAGGAATGAAAGCTGCATTATGATTGGCTGCAATGGACGATCTGTAAATGAGCCCCATTTGCTGGGGAAACCTACTGCCGCTAGTAAAATAGGTGAGTCCCTGTGCCATATGGGATGAGGTGTAACGTCCTGCTCCTTCCCCCCTCGCAGAGCTGCAGTCTCAGCGCACTACAGGCCAGGTTAAAAGTCGCTGCCCACCAAGCTGAAGAGGACGCTGACAATTTTGCCGAAAATTTCCTTGAGGGAAAAACAGAAATAGATGATTTTTTAACTCTGTTCATGGAAAAGAGAAGAGTAAGTGCTGTGGTATTGGTTTAATAGTGGTGCGCCTTATACTGTGGAATTGCATGAATAGCAGTTCCCTAAGATATGTCTGTATACAGGGAATTGCTGCCATTAATGCTTCAGTATCTGGGCTGGTCAGCCTTGGATCCATAGAGCGAATGTTATCTGCGGTCTGGATCTGGTGGAGCAGCGGACACGGCTTGTACCGATGAGCGGGAAGCCATGGCCTCCACATTGTATGTCCTCCTAGAGAGGAAAGAAGAGGTTAATCCAGCTCCCCTGCTGATTGTGCATACTCCCCCCAGCAGGGCAAAATGGCTACAAGAGGGGTGCACCCAGCACCAGGGCCGAAGAAAATCATTGTAAAAACCATTTATTGTACAAAATGTTACAAAGAATTCATCTAATAAAAAAAGCATTTCTCCGAGGCATGCACGACTGCCGCGCTTCACACCATGTGTTCTCCTAGTATGTTCTAGCTCTCCAGCGCTAGGTGGGGGGAAATAATGAAGGTATAGGGTATCCGGTGCCTCCACATCAGCACAATGGTGATGTCAGAAGCCTCGGGGTTAATGCGGCTGAGAAAGTTCCTCCACCCAAGAGAGGAGGTGATGGATCACGTAGTAGAAAACATAGAGGCTTCATGGCTCCTCACATTAAAGATCAGAGAACCAGATGGCATGCATGCTGGAACTGATTTAATGGATATTAACGAAATAAATAATTGATTGGAGAAACAAATGTCTATATATTCAGTTCAGAGAACTAATGATCTGTCTACATCATATCCTCTACCTTCATTATGTAACCACGACCTAGCGCTGGAGAACTACGCCATACTAGGATTAAGAGCGCAGAGTCTGAAGTGCGTCAGTTTTAAAAACTTTTCAATAAATGGTTGTTTTTACAATGATTTTCTTCCGATCTGGTGCTGGATACAGCCCTCTTGTATTGTATGTCCTCCTGTGTTATCTCAGTATGACTGGCAGTCACTGATGCCCCTATAGTGCACCTATACAACGACGGCACGAAGAAGCCTAAGAAAGACAAAGATAGTGACTGACACTGGCTCCATGGCCCAAGGTGGCATTGTAATTGCTCTCTAGATCATATTGTGCATCTGTGCAGAGCCGAGTCCTGTCATGTTTCACTTATGTCTCTAGAAGCCATTCACATCACTGACGATTTGTCTCCTATCTCTCAGTGCTGCCACAGTAGAGAAGCTGCAACAGTCCATATCCCTGCACAGCCAGGACCATGCACCGCTATAGGTACGATAATATACCGCCATGTTGTCTGCATGTTCATATACACCATCCATACTGTGCACCGCTATAGGTACGATAATATACCGCCATGTTGTCTGCATGTTCATATACACCATCCATACTATGCACCGCTATAGGTACGATAATATACCGCCATGTTATCTGCATGTTCATATACACCATCCATACTGTGCACCGCTATAGGTACGATAATATACCGCCATGTTGTCTGCATGTTCATATACACCATCCATACTATGCACCGCTATAGGTACGATAATATACCGCCATGTTGTCTGCATGTTCATATACACCATCCATACCATGCACCGCTATAGGTACGATAATATACCGCCATGTTGTCTGCATGTTCATATACACCATCCATACTATGCACCGCTATAGGTACGATAATATACCGCCATGTTGTCTGCATGTTCATATACACCATCCATACTATGCACCACTATAGGTACGATAATATACCGCCATGTTGTCTGCATGTTCATATACACCATCCATACCATGCACCACTATAGGTACGATAATATACCGCCATCTTGTCTGCATGTTCATATACACCATCCATACTATGCACCACTATAGGTACGATAATATACCGCCATGTTGTCTGCATGTTCATATACACCATCCATACTATGCACCGCTATAGGTACAATAATATACCGCCATGTTGTCTGCATGTTCATATACACCATCCATACTATGCACCGCTATAGGTACGATAATATACCGCCATGTTGTCTGCATGTTCATATACACCATCCATACCATGCACCACTATAGGTATGATAAAATACCGCCATGTTGTCTGCATGTTCATATACACCATCCATACTATGCACCGCTATAGGTACGATAATATACCGCCATGTTGTCTGCATGTTCATATACACCATCCATACTGTGCACCGCTATAGGTATAATAATATACCGTCATGTTGTATTCATGTTCATATACACCATCCATACTATGCACCGCTATAGGTACGATAATATACCGCCATGTTGTCTGCATGTTCATATACACCATCCATACTATGCACCACTCTAGGTACGATAATATACCGCCATGTTGTCTGCATGTTCATATACACCATCCATACTATGCACTGCTATAGGTACGATAATATACCGCCATGTTGTCTGCATGTTCATATACACCATCCATACTATGCACCGCTATAGGTACGATAATATACCGCCATGTTGTCTGCATGTTCATATACACCATCCATACTATGCACCGCTATAGGTACGATAATATACCGCCATGTTGTCTGCATGTTCATATACACCATCCATACTATGCACCGCTATAGGTACAATAATATACCGCCATGTTGTCTGCATGTTCATATACACCATCCATACTATGCACCGCTATAGGTACGATAATATACCGCCATGTTGTCTGCATGTTCATATACACCATCCATACCATGCACCACTATAGGTACGATAATATACCGCCATCTTTTCTGCATGTTCATATACACCATCCATACTATGCACCGCTATAGGTACGATAATATACCGCCATGTTGTCTGCATGTTCATATACACCATCCATACCATGCACCACTATAGGTATGATAATATACCGCCATGTTGTCTGCATGTTCATATACACCATCCATACTATGCACCGCTATAGGTACGATAATATACCGTCATGTTGTATTCATGTTCATATACACCATCCATACTATGCACCGCTATAGGTACGATAATATACCGCCATGTTGTCTGCATGTTCATATACACCATCCATACTATGCACCACTCTAGGTACGATAATATACCGCCATGTTGTCTGCATGTTCATATACACCATCCATACTATGCACTGCTATAGGTACGATAATATACCGCCATGTTGTCTGCATTTTCATATACACCATCCATACCATGCACCGCTATAGGTACGATAATATACCGCCATGTTGTCTGCATGTTCATATACACCATCCATACCATGCACCGCTATAGGTACGATAATATACCGCCATGTTGTCTGCATGTTCATATACACCATCCATACCATGCACCGCTATAGGTACGATAATATACCGCCATGTTGTCTGCATGTTCATATACACCATCCATACTATGCACCACTATAGGTACGATAATATACCGCCATGTTGTCTGCATGTTCATATACACCATCCATACTATGCACCACTATAGGTACGATAATATACCGCCATGTTGTCTGCATGTTCATATACACCATCCATACTATGCACCACTATAGGTACGATAATATACCGCCATGTTGTCTGCATGTTCATATACACCATCCATACTATGCACCGCTATAGGTAGGATAATATACCGCCATGTTGTCTGCATGTTCATATACACCATCCATACTATGCACCGCTATAGGTACGATAATATACCGCCATGTTGTCTGCATGTTCATATACACCATCCATACTATGCACCGCTATAGGTAGGATAATATACCGCCATGTTGTCTGCATGTTCATATACACCATCCATACTGTGCACCGCTATAGGTACGATAATATACCGCCATGTTGTCTGCATGTTCATATACACCATCCATACTATGCACCGCTATAGGTACGATAATATACCGCCATGTTGTCTGCATGCTCATATACACCATCCATACTGTGCACCGCTATAGGTACGATAATATACCGCCATGTTGTCTGCATGTTCATATACACCATCCATACTGTGCACGGCTATAGGTACGATAATGTACCGCCATGTTGTCTGCATGTTCATATACACCATCCATACTATGCACCGCTATAGGTACGATAATATACCGCCATGTTGTCTGCTTGTTCATATACACCATCCATACTATGCACCGCTATAGGTACGATAATATACCGCCATGTTGTCTGCATGTTCATATTCACCATCCATACTATGCACCGCTATAGGTACAATAATATACCGCCATGTTGTCTGCATGTTCATATACACCATCCATACTATGCACCGCTATAGGTACGATAATATACCGCCATGTTGTCTGCATGTTTATATACACCATCCATACTGTGCACCGCTATAGGCACGATAATATACCGCCATGTTGTCTGCATGTTCATATACACCATCCATACTATGCACCGCTATAGGTACGATAATATACCGCCATGTTGTCTGCATGCTCATATACACCATCCATACTGTGCACCGCTATAGGTACGATAATATACCGCCATGTTGTCTGCATGTTCATATACACCATCCATACTGTGCACGGCTATAGGTACGATAATGTACCGCCATGTTGTCTGCATGTTCATATACACCATCCATACTATGCACCGCTATAGGTACGATAATATACCGCCATGTTGTCTGCTTGTTCATATACACCATCCATACTATGCACCGCTATAGGTACGATAATATACCGCCATGTTGTCTGCATGTTCATATTCACCATCCATACTATGCACCGCTATAGGTACAATAATATACCGCCATGTTGTCTGCATGTTCATATACACCATCCATACTATGCACCGCTATAGGTACGATAATATACCGCCATGTTGTCTGCATGTTCATATACACCATCCATACTATGCACCACTATAGGTACGATAATATACCGCCATGTTGTCTGCATGTTCATATACACCATCCATACCATGCACCACTATAGGTACGATAATATACCGCCATGTCTGCATGTTCATATACACCATCCATACTATGCACCGCTATAGGTACGATAATATACCGCCATGTTGTCTGCATGTTCATATACACCATACATACCATGCACCGCTATAGGTACGATAATATACCGCCATGTTGTCTGCATGTTCATATACACCATCCATACTGTGCACCGCTATAGGTACGATAATATACCGTCATGTTGTCTGCATGTTCATATACACCATACATACCATGCACCGCTATAGGTACGATAATATACCGCCATGTTGTCTGCATGTTCATATACACCATACATACCATGCACCGCTATAGGTACGATAATATACCGCCATGTTGTCTGCATGTTCATATACACCATCCATACCATGCACCACTATAGGTACGATAATATACCGCCATGTTGTCTGCATGTTCATATACACCATCCATACTGTGCACCGCTATAGGTACGATAATATACCGTCATGTTGTCTGCATGTTTATATACACCATCCATACTATACCATGCACCGCTATAGGTACGATAATATACCGCCATCTTGTCTGCATGTTCATATACACCATCCATACTGTGCACCGCTATAGGTACGATAATATACCGCCATGTTGTCTGCATGTTCATATACACCATCCATACTATGCACCGCTATAGGTAGGATAATATACCGTCATGTTGTCTGCATGTTCATATACACCATCCATACTATGCACCGCTATAGGTACGATAATATACCGTCATGTTGTCTGCATGTTTATATACACCATCCATACTATACCATGCACCGCTATAGGTAGGATAATATACCGCCATCTTGTCTGCATGTTCATATACACCATCCATACTGTGCACCGCTATAGGTACGATAATATACCGCCATGTTGTCTGCATGTTCATATACACCATCCATACTGTGCACCGCTATAGATACGATAATATACCGCCATGTTGTCTGCATGTTTATATACACCATCCATACTGTACCATGCACCGCTATAGGTACGATAATATACCGCCATGTTGTCTGCATGTTCATATACACCATCCATACTGTGCACCGCTATAGGTACGATAATATACCGCCATGTTGTCTGCATGTTCATATACACCATCCATACTATGCACCGCTATAGGTAGGATAATATACCGTCATGTTTTCTGCATGTTCATATACACCATCCATACTATGCACCGCTATAGGTACGATAATATACCGCCATGTTGTCTGCATGTTCATATACACCATCCATACTATGCACCACTATAGGTACGATAATATACCGCCATGTTGTCTGCATGTTCATATACACCATCCATACTATGCACTGCTATAGGTACGATAATATACCGCCATGTTGTCTGCATTTTCATATACACCATCCATACCATGCACCGCTATAGGTACGATAATATACCGCCATGTTGTCTGCATGTTCATATACACCATCCATACTATGCACCGCTATAGGTACGATAATATACCGCCATGTTGTCTGCATGTTCATATACACCATCCATACTGTGCACCGCTATAGGTACGATAATATACCGTAATGTTGTCTGCATGTTCATATACACCATCCATACTATGCACCGCTATAGGTAGGATAATATACCGCCATGTTGTCTGCATGTTCATATACACCATCCATACTATGCACCGCTATAGGTACGATAATATACCGCCATGTTGTCTGCATGTTCATATACACCATCCATACTATGCACCGCTATAGGTAGGATAATATACCGCCATGTTGTCTGCATGTTCATATACACCATCCATACTGTGCACCGCTATAGGTACGATAATATACCGCCATGTTGTCTGCATGTTCATATACACCATCCATACCATGCACCGCTATAGGTACGATAATATACCGCCATGTTGTCTGCATGTTCATATACACCATCCATACTATGCACCGCTATAGGTACGATAATATACCGCCATGTTGTCTGCATGTTCATATACACCATCCATACTGTGCACCGCTATAGGTACGATAATATACCGCCATGTTGTCTGCATGTTCATATACACCATCCATACTGTGCACCGCTATAGGTACGATAATATACCGCCATGTTGTCTGCATGTTCATATACACCATCCATACTATGCACCGCTATAGGTACGATAATATACCGCCATGTTGTCTGCATGTTCATATACACCATCCATACTATGCACCGCTATAGGTACGATAATATACCGCCATGTTGTCTGCATGTTTATATACACCATCCATACTATGCACCGCTATAGGTACAATAATATACCGCCATGTTGTCTGCATGTTCATATACACCATCCATACTATGCACCGCTATAGGTACGATAATATACCGCCATGTTGTCTGCATATTCATATACACCATCCATACCATACCATGCACCACTATACGTACGATAATATACCGCCGTGTTGTCTGCATGTTCATATACACCATCCATACTATGCACCGCTATAGGTACGATAATATACCGCCATGTTGTCTGCATGTTCATATACACCATCCATACTATGCACCGCTATAGGTACGATAATATACCGCCATGTTGTCTGCATGTTCATATACACCATCCATACTATGCACCGCTATAGGTACGATAATATACCGCCATGTTGTCTGCATGTTCATATACACCATCCATACTATGCACCGCTATAGGTACAATAATATACCGCCATGTTGTCTGCATGTTCATATACACCATCCATACTATGCACCGCTATAGGTACTATAATATACCGCCATGTTGTCTGCATGTTCATATACACCATCCATACTATGCACCGCTATAGGTACGATAATATACCGCCATGTTGTCTGCATGTTCATATACACCATCCATACCATGCACCACTATAGGTACGATAATATACCGCCATGTTGTCTGCATGTTCATATACACCATCCATACTATGCACCGCTATAGGTATAATATACCGCCATGTTGTCTGCATGTTCATATACACCATCCATACTGTGCACCGCTATAGGTATAATAATATATCGCCATGTTGTCTGCATGTTCATATACACCATCCATACTATGCACCGCTATAGGTACGATAATATACCGCCATGTTGTCTGCATGTTCATATACACCATCCATACTGTGCACCGCTATAGGTACGATAATATACCGTCATGTTGTCTGCATGTTCATATACACCATCCATACTATGCACTGCTATAGGTACGATAATATACCGCCATGTTGTCTGCATTTTCATATACACCATCCATACTATGCACCGCTATAGGTACGATAATATACCGCCATGTTGTCTGCATGTTCATATACACCATCCATACTATGCACCGCTATAGGTAGGATAATATACCGCCATGTTGTCTGCATGTTCATATACACCATCCATACTGTGCACCGCTATAGGTACGATAATATACCGCCATGTTGTCTGCATGTTCATATACACCATCCATACTATGCACCGCTATAGGTACGATAATATACCGCCATGTTGTCTGCATGTTCATATACACCATCCATACTGTGCACCGCTATAGGTACGATAATATACCGCCATGTTGTCTGCATGTTCATATACACCATCCATACCATGCACCGCTATAGGTACGATAATATACCGCCATGTTGTCTGCATGTTCATATACACCATCCATACTATGCACCGCTATAGGTACGATAATATACCGCCATGTTGTCTGCATGTTCATATACACCATCCATACTGTGCACCGCTATAGGTACGATAATATACCGCCATGTTGACGGCATGTTCATATACACCATCCATACTATGCACCGCTATAGGTACGATAATATACCGCCATGTTGACGGCATGTTCATATACACCATCCATACCATGCACCGCTATAGGTACGATAATATACCGCCATGTTGTCTGCATGTTCATATACACCATCCATACTGTGCACCGCTATAGGTACGATAATATACCGCCATGTTGTCTGCATGTTCATATACACCATCTATACCATACCATGCACCGCTATAGGTACGATAATATACCGCCATGTTGTCTGCATGTTCATATACACCATCCATACTATGCACCGCTATAGGTACGATAATATACCGCCATGTTGTCTGCATGTTTATATACACCATCTATACCATGCACCGCTATAGGTACGATAATATACCGCCATTTTGTCTGCATGTTTATATACACCATCCATACTATGCACCGCTATAGATATGATAATATACCGCCATCTTGTCTGCATGTTTATATACACCATCCATACCATACCATGCACCGCTATAGGTGCGATAATATACCGCCATCTTGTCTGCATGTTTATATACACCATCCATACCATGCACCGCTATAGGTACGATAATATACCGCCATCTTGTCTGCATGTTTATATACACCATCCATACCATGCACCGCTATAGGTACGATAATATACCGCCATCTTGTCTGCATGTTTATATACACCATCCATACCATGCACCGCTATAGGTACGATAATATACCGCCATCTTGTCTGCATGTTTATATACACCATCCATACCATGCACCGCTATAGGTACGATAATATACCGCCATCTTGTCTGCATGTTTATATACACCATCCATACTATGCACCGCTATAGGTATGATAATATACCGCCATCTTGTCTGCATGTTTATATACACCATCCATACCATGCACCGCTATAGGTACGATAATATACCGCCATCTTGTCTGCATGTTTATATACACCATCCATATTGTGCACCGCTATAGTTACGATAATATACCGCCATCTTGTCTGTATGTTTATATACACCATCCATACTATGCACCGCTATAGGCATGATAATATACCGCCATCTTGTCTGCATGTTTATATACACCCTCCATACCATGCACCGCTATAGGTACGATAATATACCGCCATCTTGTCTGCATGTTTATATACACCATCCATATTGTGCACCGCTATAGGTACGATAATATATCGCCATCTTGTCTGCATGTTTATATACACCATCCATACCATGCAACGCTATAGGTACGATAATATACCGCCATCTTGTCTGCATGTTTATATACACCATCCATATTGTGCACCGCTATAGGTACGATAATATACCGCCATCTTGTCTGCATGTTTATATACACCATCCATACTATGCACCGCTATAGGTATGATAATATACCGCCATCTTGTCTGCATGTTTATATACACCATCCATACCATGCACCGCTATAGGTACGATAATATACCGCCATCTTGTCTGCATGTTTATATCCACCATCCATATTGAGCACCGCTATAGGTACGATAATATACCGCCATCTTGTCTGCATGTTTATATACACCATCCATACCATGCACCGCTATAGGTACGATAATATACCGCCATCTTGTCTGCATGTTTATATACACCATCCATATTGTGCACCGCTATAGGTACGATAATATACCGCCATGTTGTCTGCATGTTTATATACACCATCCATACTATGCACCGCTATAGGTATAATAATATACCGCCATGTTGTCTGCATGTTCATATACACCATCCATACTATGCACCGCTATAGGTACAATAATATACCGCCATGTTGTCTGCATGTTCATATACACCATCCAT
Organism: Phyllobates terribilis; assembly: GCF_046119375.1. Taxonomy (NCBI): domain Eukaryota; kingdom Metazoa; phylum Chordata; class Amphibia; order Anura; family Dendrobatidae; genus Phyllobates; species Phyllobates terribilis. The sequence goes on from NW_027362777.1 coordinate 18,780,646, forward strand.
ACTATGCACCGCTATAGGTACGATAATATACCGCCATGTTGTCTGCATATTCATATACACCATCCATACCATGCACCACTATACGTACGATAATATACCGCCGTGTTGTCTGCATGTTCATATACACCATCCATACTATGCACCGCTATAGGTACGATAATATACCGCCATGTTGTCTGCATGTTCATATACACCATCCATACTATGCACCGCTATAGGTACGATAATATACCGCCATGTTGTCTGCATGTTCATATACACCATCCATACTATGCACCGCTATAGGTACGATAATATACCGCCATGTTGTCTGCATGTTCATATACACCATCCATACTATGCACCGCTATAGGTACAATAATATACCGCCATGTTGTCTGCATGTTCATATACACCATCCATACTATGCACCGCTATAGGTACTATAATATACCGCCATGTTGTCTGCATGTTCATATACACCATCCATACTATGCACCGCTATAGGTACGATAATATACCGCCATGTTGTCTGCATGTTCATATACACCATCCATACCATGCACCACTATAGGTACGATAATATACCGCCATGTTGTCTGCATGTTCATATACACCATCCATACTATGCACCGCTATAGGTACGATAATATACCGCCATGTTGTCTGCATGTTCATATACACCATCCATACTGTGCACCGCTATAGGTATAATAATATATCGCCATGTTGTCTGCATGTTCATATACACCATCCATACTATGCACCGCTATAGGTACGATAATATACCGCCATGTTGTCTGCATGTTCATATACACCATCCATACTGTGCACCGCTATAGGTACGATAATATACCGTCATGTTGTCTGCATGTTCATATACACCATCCATACTATGCACTGCTATAGGTACGATAATATACCGCCATGTTGTCTGCATTTTCATATACACCATCCATACTATGCACCGCTATAGGTACGATAATATACCGCCATGTTGTCTGCATGTTCATATACACCATCCATACTATGCACCGCTATAGGTAGGATAGTATACCGCCATGTTGTCTGCATGTTCATATACACCATCCATACTGTGCACCGCTATAGGTACGATAATATACCGCCATGTTGTCTGCATGTTCATATACACCATCCATACTATGCACCGCTATAGGTACGATAATATACCGCCATGTTGTCTGCATGTTCATATACACCATCCATACTGTGCACCGCTATAGGTACGATAATATACCGCCATGTTGTCTGCATGTTCATATACACCATCCATACTATGCACCGCTATAGGTAGGATAATATACCGCCATGTTGTCTGCTTGTTCATATACACCATCCATACTGTGCACCGCTATAGGTAAGATAATATACCGCCATGTTGTCTGCATGTTCATATACACCATCCATACCATGCACCGCTATAGGTACGATAATATACCGCCATGTTGTCTGCATGTTCATATACACCATCCATACTATGCACCGCTATAGGTACGATAATATACCGCCATGTTGTCTGCATGTTCATATACACCATCCATACTGTGCACCGCTATAGGTACGATAATATACCGCCATGTTGACGGCATGTTCATATACACCATCCATACCATGCACCGCTATAGGTACGATAATATACCGCCATGTTGTCTGCATGTTCATATACAACATCCATACTATGCACCGCTATAGGTACGATAATATACCGCCATGTTGTCTGCATGTTTATATACACCATCCATACTATGCACCGCTATAGGTACGATAATATACCGCCATGTTGACGGCATGTTCATATATCCCATCCATACTATGCACCGCTATAGGTACGATAATATACCGCCATGTTGTCTGCATGTTCATATACACCATCCATACTATGCACCGCTATAGGTACGATAATATACCGCCATGTTGTCTGTATGTTCATATACACCATCCATACTATGCACCACTATAGGTATGATAATATACCGCCATGTTGTCTGTATGTTCATATACACCATCCATACTGTGCACCGCTATAGGTACGATAATATACCGCCATGTTGTCTGCATGTTCATATACACCATCTATACCATACCATGCACCGCTATAGGTACGATAATATACCGCCATGTTGTCTGCATGTTCATATACACCATCCATACTATGCACCGCTATAGGTACGATAATATACCGCCATGTTGTCTGCATGTTTATATACACCATCTATACCATGCACCGCTATAGGTACGATAATATACCGCCATTTTGTCTGCATGTTTATATACACCATCCATACTATGCACCGCTATAGATATGATAATATACCGCCATCTTGTCTGCATGTTTATATACACCATCCATACCATACCATGCACCGCTATAGGTGCGATAATATACCGCCATCTTGTCTGCATGTTTATAAACACCATCCATACCATGCACCGCTATAGGTACGATAATATACCGCCATCTTGTCTGCATGTTTATATACACCATCCATACCATGCACCGCTATAGGTATGATAATATACCGCCATCTTGTCTGCATGTTTATATACACCATCCATACCATGCACCGCTATAGGTACGATAATATACCGCCATCTTGTCTGCATGTTTATATACACCATCCATACCATGCACCGCTATAGGTACGATAATATACCGCCATCTTGTCTGCATGTTTATATACACCATCCATACTATGCACCGCTATAGGTATGATAATATACCGCCATCTTGTCTGCATGTTTATATACACCAGCCATACCATGCACCGCTATAGGTACGATAATATACCGCCATCTTGTCTGCATGTTTATATACACCATCCATATTGTGCACCGCTATAGTTACGATAATATACCGCCATCTTGTCTGTATGTTTATATACACCATCCATACTATGCACCGCTATAGGCATGATAATATACCGCCATCTTGTCTGCATGTTTATATACACCATCCATACCATGCACCGCTATAGGTACGATAATATACCGCCATCTTGTCTGCATGTTTATATACACCATCCATATTGTGCACCGCTATAGGTACGATAATATATCGCCATCTTGTCTGCATGTTTATATACACCATCCATACCATGCACCGCTATAGGTACGATAATATACCGCCATCTTGTCTGCATGTTTATATACACCATCCATATTGTGCACCGCTATAGGTACGATAATATACCTCCATCTTGTCTGCATGTTTATATACACCATCCATACTATGCACCGCTATAGGTATGATAATATACCGCCATCTTGTCTGCATGTTTATATACACCATCCATACCATGCACCGCTATAGGTACGATAATATACCGCCATCTTGTCTGCATGTTTATATCCACCATCCATATTGAGCACCGCTATAGGTACGATAATATACCGCCATCTTGTCTGCATGTTTATATACACCATCCATACCATGCACCGCTATAGGTACGATAATATACCGCCATCTTGTCTGCATGTTTATATACACCATCCATATTGTGCACCGCTATAGGTACGATAATATACCGCCATCTTGTCTGCATGTTTATATACACCATCCATACCATACCATGCACCGCTATAGGTACGATAATATACCGCCATGTTGTCTGCATGTTTATATACACCATCCATACTATGCACCGCTATAGGTACGATAATATACCGCCATCTTGTCTGCATGTTTATATACACCATCCATACCATGCACCGCTATAGGTACGATAATATACCGCCATCTTGTCTGCATGTTTATATACACCATCCATACCATGCACCGCTATAGGTACGATAATATACCGCCATCTTGTCTGCATGTTTATATACACCATCCATACCATACCATGCACCGCTATAGGTACGATAATATACCGCCATGTTGTCTGCATGTTTATATACACCATCCATACCATGCACCGCTATAGGTACGATAATATACTGCCATCTTGTCTGCATGTTTATATACACCATCCATACCATGCACCGCTATAGGTAAGATAATATACCGCCATCTTGTCTGCATGTTTATATACACCATCCATACCATGCACCGCTATAGGTACGATAATATACCGCCATCTTGTCTGCATGTTTATATACACCATCCATACCATACCATGCACCGCTATAGGTATGATAATATACCGCCATCTTGTCTGCATGTTTATATACACCATCCATATCATACCATGCACCGCTATAGGTATAATAATATACCGCCATCTTCTCAGCTTGTTTATATACACCATCCATACCATACCATGCACCTCTATAGGTATGATAATATACTGCCATCTTGCCTGCATGTTTATATACACCATCCACACCATGCCATGCACCGCTATAGGTATGATAATATACCGCCATCTTGTCTGCATGTTTATATACACCATCCATACCATGCACCGCTATAGGTATGATAATATACCGCCATCTTGTCTGCATGTTTATATACACCATCCATACCATGCACCGCTATAGGTATGATAATATACCGCCATCTTGTCTGCATGTTTATATACACCATCCATACCATGCACCGCTATAGGTATGATAATATACCGCCATCTTGTCTGCATGTTTATATACACCATCCATACCATGCACCGCTATAGGTATGATAATATACCGCCATCTTGTCTGCATGTTTATATACACCATCCATACCATGCACCGCTATAGGTACGATAATATACCGCCATGTTGTCTGCATGTTTATATACACCATCCATACCATGCACCGCTATAGGTACGATAATATACCGCCATCTTGTCTGCATGTTTATATACACCATCCATACCATGCACCGCTATAGGTACGATAATATACCGCCATGTTGTCTGCATGTTTATATACACCATCCATACCATGCACCGCTATAGGTATGATAATATACCGCCATCTTGTCTGCATGTTTATATACACCATCCATACCATGCACCGCTATAGGTACGATAATATACCGCCATGTTGTCTGCATGTATATATACACCATCCATACCATGCACCGCTATAGGTATGATAATATACCGCCATCTTGTCTGCATGTTTATATACACCATCCATACCATGCACCGCTATAGGTATGATAATATACCGCCATCTTGTCTGCATGTTTATATACACCATCCATACCATGCACCGCTATAGGTACGATAATATACCGCCATGTTGTCTGCATGTTTATATACACCATCCATACCATGCACCGCTATAGGTACGATAATATACCGCCATCTTGTCTGCATGTTTATATACACCATCCATACCATGCACCGCTATAGGTATGATAATATACCGCCATGTTGTCTGCATGTTTATATACACCATCCATACCATGCACCGCTATAGGTACGATAATATACCGCAATCTTGTCTGCATGTTTATATACACCATCCATACTATGCACCGCTATAGGTACGATAATATACCGCCATGTTGTCTGCATGTTTATATACACCATCCATACTATGCACCACTATAGGTACGATAATATACCGCCATGTTGTCTGCATGTTCATATACACCATCCATACTATGCACCGCTATAGGTACGATAATATACCGCCATGTTGTCTGCATGTTTATATACACCATCCATACCATGCACCGCTATAGGTATGATAATATACCGCCATCTTGTCTGCATGTTTATATACACCATCCATACTATGCACCGCTATAGGTATGATAATATACCGCCATCTTGTCTGCATGTTTATATACACCATCCATACTATGCACCGCTATAGGTATAATAATATACCGCCATCTTGTCTGCATGTTCATATACACCATCCATACCATGCACCGCTATAGGTACGATAATATACCGCCATGTTGTCTGCATGTTTATATACACCATCCATACCATGCACCGCTATAGGTATGATAATATACCGCCATCTTGTCTGCATGTTTATATACACCATCCATACCATGCACCGCTATAGGTACGATAATATACCGCCATGTTGTCTGCATGTTCATATACACCATCCATACCATGCACCGCTATAGGTATGATAATATACCGCCATCTTGTCTGCATGTTTATATACACCATCCATACCATGCACCGCTATAGGTTCGATAATATACCGCCATCTTGTCTGCATGTTTATATACACCATCCATACCATGCACCGCTATAGGTACGATAATATACCGCCATCTTGTCTGCATGTTTATATACACCATCCATACCATACCATGCACTGCTATAGGTATGATAATATACCGCCATCTTGTCTGCATGTTTATATACACCATCCATACTATGCACCGCTATAGGTACGATAATATACCGCCATCTTGTCTGCATGTTTATATACACCATCCATACTATGCACCACTATAGGTACGATAATATACCGCCATGTTGTCTGCATGTTCATATACACCATCCATACTATGCACCGCTATAGGTACGATAATATACCGCCATGTTGTCTGCATGTTTATATACACCATCCATACCATGCACCGCTATAGGTATGATAATATACCGCCATCTTGTCTGCATGTTTATATACACCATCCATACTATGCACCGCTATAGGTATGATAATATACCGCCATCTTGTCTGCATGTTTATATACACCATCCATACTATGCACCGCTATAGGTATAATAATATACCGCCATCTTGTCTGCATGTTTATATACACCATCCATACCATGCACCGCTATAGGTATGATAATATACCGCCATCTTGTCTGCATGTTTATATACACCATCCATACCATGCACCGCTATAGGTTCGATAATATACCGCCATCTTGTCTGCATGTTTATATACACCATCCATACCATGCACCGCTATAGGTACGATAATATACCGCCATCTTGTCTGCATGTTTATATACACCATCCATACCATACCATGCACTGCTATAGGTATGATAATATACCGCCATCTTGTCTGCATGTTTATATACACCATCCATACTATGCACCGCTATAGGTATGATAATATACCGCCATCTTGTCTGCATGTTTATATACACCATCCATACTATGCACCGCTATAGGTATGATAATATACCGCCATCTTGTCTGCATGTTTATATACACCATCCATACTATGCACCGCTATAGGTATGATAATATACCGCCATCTTGTCTGCATGTTTATATACACCATCCATACTATGCACCGCTATAGGTATAATAATATACCGCCATCTTGTCTGCATGTTTATATACACCATCCATACCATGCACCGCTATAGGTATGATAATATACCGCCATCTTGTCTGCATGTTTATATACACCATCCATACCATGCACCGCTATAGGTTCGATAATATACCGCCATCTTGTCTGCATGTTTATATACACCATCCATACCATGCACCGCTATAGGTACGATAATATACCGCCATCTTGTCTGCATGTTTATATACACCATCCATACCATACCATGCACTGCTATAGGTATGATAATATACCGCCATCTTGTCTGCATGTTTATATACACCATCCATACTATGCACCGCTATAGGTATGATAATATACCGCCATCTTGTCTGCATGTTTATATACACCATCCATACTATGCACCGCTATAGGTATGATAATATACCGCCATCTTGTCTGCATGTTTATATACACCATCCATACTATGCACCGCTATAGGTATGATAATATACCGCCATCTTGTCTGCATGTTTATATACACCATCCATACCATGCACCGCTATAGGTATGATAATATACCGCCATCTTGTCTGCATGTTTATATACACCATCCATACTATGCACCGCTATAGGTATAATAATATACCGCCATCTTGTCTGCATGTTTATATACACCATCCATACCATGCACCGCTATAGGTATGATAATATACCGCCATCTTGTCTGCATGTTTATATACACCATCCATACCATGCACCGCTATAGGTTCGATAATATACCGCCATCTTGTCTGCATGTTTATATACACCATCCATACCATGCACCGCTATAGGTACGATAATATACCGCCATCTTGTCTGCATGTTTATATACACCATCCATACCATACCATGCACTGCTATAGGTATGATAATATACCGCCATCTTGTCTGCATGTTTATATACACCATCCATACTATGCACCGCTATAGGTATGATAATATACCGCCATCTTGTCTGCATGTTTATATACACCATCCATACCATGCACCGCTATAGGTATGATAATATACCGCCATCTTGTCTGCATGTTTATATACACCATCCATACCATGCAACGCTATAGGTACGATAATATACCGCCATCTTGTCTGCATGTTTATATACACCATCCATACCATACCATGCACTGCTATAGGTATGATAATATACCGCCATCTTGTCTGCATGTTTATATACACCATCCATACTATGCACCACTATAGGTACGATAATATACCGCCATGTTGTCTGCATGTTTATATACACCATCCATACCATGCACCGCTATAATTCCATTAATGTATTTGGTGAAATATAAAGTAGGTTGTATTGAGCTGTGATGCGACTCCCATTTTCAGTCCCTTTTTATAACTAAAGGTATCAATCCCTCTATAATAATAAACTTTGGGCACAATCCATTCTTTCATTTGCACATTTTTGTGTCGTTTTCTGTGTTTTTGGCTGTTTCTCATTTCGGCCTTATACGGTTTTAATTTGCCCCTTTTGTAAAGTCTATTTTATGTCTTCTCCTGGGTTTATTTAAAATGTTACAAAGTCTTTACAGAAATGTAAAAAAAGGAGCATGGAGCGCACCTCCAAAAACTCATCCATTTGATGTAATGATCAGACTGTATGAAGCCCACTGCCACGTCACGGCAAACCTCATAGTGGGTCCTAACATTTCCTGCCTGAACGGGAGCAGAGCCATGCGCCACCCACCGCCGCAGCGACAATGCACCAGCAGGGCGGGCGGCCCGGTGCCTCACAGCAGCCATGCTGCCAGACCGAGTCCCCATGACTCCAGGCCACGCCGCCCCACAAGCACAAAACCACAGCAACAATGGCCGACACACTGCACCAACACCACATGAAAGGAGCAAAACCACTCACCTTCCTCAAGCTCTCAAGTGACAGCAAAAATAGCCTAGACCCTTCTGCAGAAATGTACTAGGCCCCCACCCCAAATTATTCTATAGACGGCTGTCATTTTTACTCCGTTTTTTTGCGACATTGCAGTCGAACATATGAGACTTGTGCTAAATCCGCCCAAATTCATGAAACCACACGCACAATTTATAAGAATCAGGCGCAAAAATATGTAGGAATACTAAAAGACATCAAAAGAAAAGTGACTTAAAAACACATCACAAATCGGGCCCTTTTTTCCCCTTTTTTGGCTCTGATCCCC